>NW_010321390.1:1191-37947 GCF_000700745.2 Antrostomus carolinensis
GGGTAATTAGAAGGTCCTTTTTTTAAAATTTACCAAATATTCAATAACTTTGTGCTTTTATAAATAACCTTTTAAGCTTTACCTATTTGTGGAAAGGACTTTACTTTTTGAAATATGATGAACTATAGCATTAAATGACTAACTACAGCATTAAACAGAATATCTTAGTTGGTTCATTTACTGTGTTCAGGTTATTTTTATCTCCCAACAAGACAATATAGGTTCAGTTTTGTAAAACAACACATGGTCTGACCCATATGCTTCTATTAACCATAGTGGGATTATGTTCATGTGGTTGGTCTGGTCCCAGGTGCTCAGCACCTTGAATGAGCATGGGAACATATATGGAAGAAGAACATATATACCCAGCTGTCCTATAGCTCCAGCAAATTCACTGGGCGTATTCAGAGTTGAATTTAGATGAAGCTTTTAATTTCTGTGCAGATCTTTTCTGGACATGTTGAACATGTTAGGAATTTGTGCAAGTCCATGGCTGTTTCTATCTGTCTCTGCGTATTCATAAACCGGTGATCTGGCACGGCCATAGCTGGTACGTGCGTGTGTGTGTGCGCAGATCCTCATACATGCACTGCATCTTGTGTGCAGAAATAGTTACGCATACGGGAACTTCTCACTGTTGATCAGGAGCTGAGCAAATGATACTATTTCTGCTCCTGCTGCTTTTTAGAAGGTAAAGGCGAACGCAGTAGAGGAAAAAGATAAACAGTGGAACTGACTTGCGTGGTAATAGTTCGTGTGTAAAACATTTTGTGTGTGAAGGGTCAGCTCCTTGTCTCCATAAATGCAAACCTATTACAGATTCACAGCCAGTGGACTCACATTCAGGTCCCTTATTATTAGGCTCTTTTTCTCAAATGTCTCCTGAGACTTTCATCCGGGATTTTCAGAGTAGGGATTTTTCAGCATTTTGAAAAGACTGAAACGTCGGGATGTTCTAGATGCTCACCCAAATGCTTTGCCACGTGTTGTGCTCTCAGCTGTATGGGTCTCTCCACAATCTGTTACTGTAAAGGGCTCATTTTTAGTGGTAATGCCCTATCCACAGTCCTGCTCAGTCTGAGGAGCTCCGTGGGAAGGACTGGAGATCCAGATGTCTTCCTGGGTCAAGCAGCCTAATAACCAACATCCCACATGCAGCCTCTGTAAGGGATCTAAAACCTCAGAGAAGTTGCTGGGGACACTCCATCCCCTACGTACCTTCTGGTGTCTCACAACACCTTCCTCCAACTGCCCTGTGAAGGCGCAGGGAAGAGGACCTGCAAGCCCCCAGTTTGGCCAGGCAGGATTTCAAACAGCTGTCTTTGTTGCCATTAAAACCTCATCAATAGTAGCTATGACAATTGCGTTTATTTTTTTGTTTCAGGAAGAGATTTTTGAGCACCAGAGTGGAAGAACCATACAATTAGGGTCTGTGAGAAAGATAAAGCCAAAAAATAATGAGGTCTCTCTTGAAATGAGAGCACATCACTAACTCCAAGATGAGCTCACATCTCTTTCATCCTCATAAAGGCACTAACAGCCACTGCTGCTCTCTCATAGAAAATGTGTCTAGGATGGAAAGCATTAGCAGAAAGCCCACCTACCCCTTGTAATCCTTGTGATTTCATCTTTTGAAGATGGGTGGAGTGATTTCTCTGTATTTCACAATTAAAGGGACAACTTGGAGTCTAGATACTCAGGATGGAAATGCTGTTTCTGGTTCTATAATACTTTCAAATCTTCTAGCTAATTTTAGGGTTTTTTTTGGGGGGTGGCGGGTGTGGTCCCACTTAAAGCTCTTTTTCTTCCTGAGTCAACACAAGCAAAGGGGAAAAGCAGGAGGATTATACTTGGGAAATGGGAAGAAAGTTCAGAATAAGCAAACCAGGAAAGTCTGTTTCTTTAGATTAGCTTCTAGTTGTGTCAGAAGTGAGAGGGGTGAGTAAGAGCAAGCAGGGAAATTCAGGCAGAATGGGATTTTTTGTGGGTACTGTGTCCCTTTAAATGTGAGATTATATTTTGCTTTTGTGGAAGCTAAACAGACATATGGAATAATCCTTAATTTCACAATGATGGCAGGTACTGCTAAGCACACAGAGAGGATACCAGCACATTTTTAATGCGCTTTGGTGGCCCACTCAGAAGGAATCTGATAGACTGTGTGAGTGTGTCTGTCTCTGACGTGGTGTGATCACATACAGGCGCCCTGCAGGTGTACAGAGTAGGGTTTAATGTAGTTAATCCAGGTAACCCTGTGGCAGGGAGCTTTCAGGCAGCCACCTGCATAAACACCCCGAGGTGCTGGCAGGCTCGGTGGCTGTATGGCTGCAGTTTCACATCTCTCAGTTGTGGTACAGACATGCTCTTTATTACAGTCAGCATGTTGTTTGCCCAGTTTTTTTTTCTGTTATGAGGTTTAAAAGGATGCTCAAGAAAGTATGCTGCTGAATTTCAGATGCCTAGGATTGCCATATCAGATCGGGGTGTTAGCGCATATACTGCTTTGAACAAGAGAGAGGGGAAATGGAGATTTGAGATTTTGTTCCTTGATCAGAGCTTGCTGAGTGATCTTGGATAAATCAGATAAAAACATTCCCATTCAGGTGCTGGCAGTTCACTTCCTAAAGCCCTGCAGAGATGCCGGAACAATTTTCAGCAGTACAGGGTGTCCTCAGCGACTCCTGAATCCAGTGGGTGCTCAGTGCCTTAACTAAGGCACTGGGGCAGTTATTTAAATTCTGTGGATTTGGGTGTCAAGTCCAAGCTTACAATTCTTCCCTTAACTTTTGTGTTTACCCAGCTGGCAAAAACCAGTGGAAGTAAGAGCCCCCAACTGCAAGGCTGTGATTGATAAAAGCACTAAATGCAGAGGGAGAGCCTGATTTTGCAAGAACCTCACTATATTCACCATTAACACCAATCTTCCCTAATTTAATTTATCTATTAAATATCTTTTTATCTATTAAATATCTTAAAAAAACCCCTATAACCATGTGATGCACTTTACTATAGGATGATTATTTGAAGACTCATTGATCTGAGAGGAATATGAAATGTTGGTTGATGCATGGTAAGGCTTTCAGAAAAGCAGCTGGCATTTATTCTCCCATGTAAAGCTTTGCTGCATCCTCAGTGAGCTTCAGATCATCCTGCAGTTCTGGGAATGAGTCTGGAAACACAGCGTCCTCTGCCATAGGTATTTCCTTAAGGTGGGTGCAGCCGTGCTGGAGCTCCTGGACTTTATTTTACCAATAAAAGAGAGGAGAGGTAGGGTACACAGTCTGGAGTCCAAAAGTCAAAGGCATGCTGACACTTCCAGAAAGGAGGTGTTGGTAGCACGAGTAGTAATGCAACGTGTCACCAAACAAACAAAAAAAACAACACACAAAAAAACCCACCACAAACCAACCAAAAAACCAAGAAGATATTTTCTCTCCTAGAAACCAAATTTCTGAGAGTTTTCTGAAAAGAAGGAGGAAATGTAAGGCTTCTGGAACTGGAAAGAAAGAAGCAAAAACTTTGAAAGTTGGGGTTCTTTTGCTTTCTGTTACCCTGAATTTCATTCAATGGGCTGTGGAAGGTACATGGGTGAGTTCTCACCATCTAATCCACCTGTAAAAATCTTAACTGCTCCTGTCAGTGCTCGTTATCTGACACACAGCTTCCATCATTTCAGTCTTTCATCTCCTGAGAAGAGGTTTCCAGGTGGTACATCTGCATTGGTTTCCTGTCCTGCCTTCTTCAGCACACACTGAGCATGACTCTTCCAAAAGCAGACTCCATGTGAATCAAGCTCATATGATGCTTGAGCACTGGTTGGAACCTGAAATATATAAGCTATGGATCACAAACTTGTAGGTTTTCAAGCTCCTGTGGTTTAATTTTATAGATAAAATATATGTGATTAGGCTTTCCTGTTGTAATTTGATTTAAACACAAATAATATGCCAGATTAGGCACGGTATCTTAGACGTGTTCAAGAAATGGTGCTTTAACTTGGAACACACACTAGTCTAAAGCAATGTGGCTGTAGACAAGTTACTGGTGACAGACCAGGTCTGCACCATTTGCTTATACAACTCATTGTGCTTTTCAATGAGTTACTCTGCATCCGTGTGTTAGTAAAGCTGCAAGGAAATGTAGATTTTCATTGTATTAAAAATCACGGCAGAATTTCTGGGCTTGGCTTTTCAAACACTGTAAATGCTTCCTCATGTGAGTAACTCACTGAGGGACCATTCATAGCAATAACTGCTTCTATCAGCTCTAAGGATTTATATTTTATTTTGCATAAACCTTACCATACAGACAGGACAGGGAGCAGAGCATCTGTCCTACTCATGTTACAGAATTCAACTTTTTATAGGGGGTAATGCTGAAATACAGGCGTGGGGAGGAACGAGTCAGAGGTGGCAATCGGCAGAGGGACCTCAGGGCAGAAATGTACAGCTATTTCTTACTCCAGAATCACATTTGCCTGGGATTGCTGTTACACCTTTTTTTCCTACAAGAAAAAGGTTTTTCCCCCACCTTTTTTCCACATCTTCCAGAAGATGTAATAGGAGCTGAATTTACTTCCCTCTTGCAAAGCATAAAACTGCACTTTTCTTCCTATATTTCCACTGTTTAAAACCAGCACAGTTACTTTAACTTTTTTTTTTACTTTTTTTTTTTTTTTTTAATAACCCTTGTTAAAAACACAGTGTTTGTCAGTCTGGCAGGCTGGGTTTCAGCACTTTATATGACTAATTGTTAAATTCTTGGTACTGTTTGGAGTATCCAAGCCTGGCAGATATCTGTAGATGTCTGACAAACACTAGCTTGTCTTCACAAGCAGCTTTGCTTGATTTACACTGAGTTTTTTTGGGGGGTTTTTTTTTGGCAGCCACTTACATCTAAGAATATATTATCAGTCTCTGTCCAGATCCCTCTAAGTTGTAAACCAGGCTTACACCCAGGCTATCTAGAGGGAGCAAAGGGGAGAATCCCCTGCGTGGGCTGTGGAGCTGCAGCAGCAGCAGGGATGATCCAGGGTTGTGGCAAACATTTTGGTGTCTGTGGTTATCTTTGTCCCTTTGTGAGAGTGTCTGTAGCCCACCAGCATGGACCCAATGCAGCTGTAAAGTTGACAGAAGGGGGTGGAAAAAAAAAGAAAAAAAGATTTGCCAAGTCAAAGCTGCTCCCTGTCCCAAGGAGCATGAGCATCCGAGGCCCTTGCTGGGGCAGTGGAAGGTTTGAGCTCATCCCTCTGGCCCTCAGCTCATCTCTGCCACTGTCCTCGCTGCTGTGGAGGGCACCCATGTCCCTTGCAGATCCTCTCTGTGGCCTGTCCTCCCCAAACTGTGTTTTATGGAGACCTTTTGCCTCTGTTTCTGGCATATTTGGCCATGGCAAGAAGGTATGTGCTCAGTTCTCAGCATAGAGCAAGAAATGTAAAAATCGGTGGTTTAACCTCAGGGTGCTTCACTGGGGCTTGCTCTGAGCCCAGGTGTCTTTTTGCTATTGAATGGCATAATATTTATCCCACTACAGCAAGGCTGCCAAGCCACATATCTTGGTAATTGGACATGCACACAGATTATTCTTTGACATACACAGAGAGGCACACCTACCAGGCATCGTGTTCACCCACATTTGAAATCATCTTGGTTTAAACAAGAGAGATTACAATATGCAATTTTCAATCTCAGGCTGCAAGAGTGATTTCAGTTAATTAAATGGCGCTGGGACAAGTTTGGGAATTGTGTGAGCATGTAAAATCAAATATAAAGGAATCATGGAAAGGCATCTCAATGGGGCTGTGAAATGAGTGAGGCACCTTCACAGCCCCGTTCTGTTGTGCATTGGTGGTGAGGATTTAGAGCAGTGCTGTTTTATGTAGTGGCAATCCAATTAGATAAATACTATATGAATTTATAAGTATTTCCACTCTTTATAGGATTCCTTTTGCTGACTTCTTATGGAGCTGAATTCCATAGCCCTTCCACTAACACATACAAATACTCTTTGTACTGGCTGGTGGGACTGTAATTGTGTTTTCTTATTCTCCACATTATTGATGTATAAATGCTTCTATTGTAAATATTATAAATATAAATATTTCCACTGGTGTGGTGGTTTTAGTTTTGAGGGGGTTTTGTTTGTTTGTTGGATTTTTTTTAATATTGTAGGCCTTAAATCTGCCTTTCTACTTCAGTTTCTTTAGCACACCTTACAGGACATCAGAGAAAATGTCTTTGTTTTCTTCTCTTTCTTGGCCATGGCTTTATAGTAAAGTCGTCAAAATTAACTCTGCTAAGATGCAGTATAGTTTCACTTACAGGACATCTGAAAGTTGTCTGGGGTTTTACATGTAATGGTTGCAAATCCAGGATCTAAAAACCCAAGTTATGATTTTTTTTTTTCCTCTAATTTGCTTTTGTACATGTGTATACATGTACAAATACACACAGGCACAGGCAGCTGGACATTGGCCTGTAGGTCTGGTAATTAATTAAATGTCACAGCCAAATGAAAATACTATCCTTGGCCATAACCTAGGTAACACCACACATTGCTGTAGAAACCCACTGCGTGCATGGAAAAGACCAGTTATACTTAAGGAGGGGAAAAAACCCCAACCTTGAATACAGTAGTTTACCTTCTTTTGAATTTTCAAATATTGGGGAGTAAAAGTGGCGAAGACTGTGGAAATCAGATATGAACAACTTCCTCTAGAAGTTACTCCAAGGCAGGAACTGCATGAGCAGACACATTGAATAAGCTGCTAACTTATTTGGAGTCTAGGTAAGGTGTGCTGGAAGTCTCTCTGTTGATTTTTATTGGGAATTAGATCAATGCCTTTGCTTGTGAGTGAAATGAGAGAAGGAATGAATCACAAACCATTTTCTCTTTCCTGAAGAACAGCTCCACTTATGAACAACAACGACTAAATGTATTAGCCTATTGCCACTTGTTCCATCGGTTTGGAAGACGTGGAGCACTTATTTCAGTGTTGCTAAGATGGTGTAATAGTCTCTTTCACATTTCCTCAATACTTTTTTGTGTAAAATTCAAGAGGTGTCACATACATTCATAGAGTCACGATGCAAGTCATAAATCACCTCTGTGTGGTAGGTCAGAAGTGTCCCTTGTATTCACAGACAGGGAAGCAGAATGAGATAAATCAGTTTCTTTGCATGAGGAGCTGATATCCTCTTTAATTTCACTGCTTTTTATCACCTATACCAGTAAATTAAACATTTTACAAGTATTTGTGATCAGAGATTTTTGTGATTGTAACTCGTAAATACTTACTGGTTTTATGATCATAAAATCATAATATTGATTTTATGATCATAAAAATGATCATACAATGTAATTCTGATCCTTGCTTTGTAAATAGGTAGAAGTCAGGAGGAAACTGAGATATTTCTTTTTCATATGCGTGTACAAACGAGAAAAGAAATCAAAAACAATTTCAGACTTGGAAATTTTGATTCATAATTTATTGCAACTTATTGGATCTGTAATCTATAATGTCTCTGGCTTCTGGAGTCATGTTACTATATAAAAGCTTTCGTTTTCTTTCTTTAAAAAAAAAAAGGAAAAGAAAAAAGAAAAGCTTTTTTTTCTTTCTTCCTTTGAATTCTATAGCCCCTTCTGGGTGCAGAAAAATATTGGGAAGACTTAATATCTCAAAAAAGAAAATGCAGATAGGAACCCTGACATTTATAGGTTTAAATATTGTGCCGCGTTGAGGGTTTAGCTGGTGATTTTCTGTGGCATTTGGAACCAGTATTACTGATGAATACAAGATGTACATACAAATGTTGTGTTCGCTTGCAGGAGGACCATATGCATTGAAATAACCATGTAGTTACAATATAATTTTGTTTTATCCTGGGATGTATTAATGGAAAATTAAGCATCTAAAGTAGAAGTTAGCTTCATTATTAGAGCTGCATTAAATTAACTTCACATGCATAGCTTTAGGCACAGTCCTTTGAAAATACTGGCTCTTGTTCTTGGTTGTGCAACGTTCGAGCAAGGCGGTTGAACTGCGTGTGGTGCCAATAAATGAATGAGTTAAAATTGGATCGGCTTGTAAAAGGTCTGCGTCTAATCCAGTGTTTCAGTAGCTCTGCTGTGGTCGTATCAAGGCCACTTATAATAACACAGCTATTGAAACGCTGGGTTATATTTACATTCTAGATGAGGAACAGCTTGTTGGTGTTGCTATACCGTACTCAGAGTGTGAGATGCAGCGTTGGTGCCAGCGGATCTGAACATACCCCGAGCAAAACAAGGCATTTGGGAGCAAGTTCAGCTTGATTGCCCTATGGTGTTATGGCCAGCAGAAGCTACAGTACTCAGAAACAATGGTCTTCCCTTCTGTGTGTAGAAGATACAGCCTAAGAGTCCAAGCCCAGATTAGCTGCATCAGCTTATTAATGTATAAATGATCCCCTGTGAATCCCAGAGGGATTTTTTTTTTTTTTTTGAGAAGCGTTGAACAAGGACAGCAGCTCAGTTTGGAAATCACAGAAAAACTCACCCTCCAACTGAGCAGGATGGCTGGGGAGATTTTTAGGCCTCCTCACAGAAGTGGAGACAGACCCCAGCATCCTCAGCTAGAACGGATAAGGTCTACATTAGAGGCAAGGCACAAAAATCCCCTGGGGGTAGGACTGGAGCAGGGGGAAATTAAAATAGCGTACATGCTTTATTTTTGAAATGCGTGTGTTTTACAGATGCTAATGTAAGGAAGAAGGTTTCATGGCATTTCAATAAAATTCAGCCCATCTGTTTCTGTCTGTGGCGCAGACCTGTGCACTGCAACCTTGTGCTTGTGTGGGAGAACTGAGAAGCCCAGGTGCCACTTGGAGTAAGGAGGGATCAAATGAGAATCTGTTTATCTATGTGGGATGGAATCTGTAGAAGATGGAAAGCAGATCAGATCTGAAAGCTCCCTAAAATGAGAAAGCTTGTCTTTAGGGGAAAAAAACAACCAAACAAACAAAAAAACAAACAACAAAGTCATGATTAGCCACGTTACAGACCATCCCATGTGCTGCCATCATGATAAGCATGTGCTTTCCCCCTGACTTTTTGTGCTTCACTCCATTTTATGTGTTGTCTGCAAGTCGGCTTCTCGTGAAGCCAGATGAGCAGGAGTCATCTCCATGGTGTTAGAGGTACGATTAGCAACCGAAGTGCAGACAGGGGCAGCTGGGTCAATGGCAGAGGTTGACCCCAGCAGCCTGCCAGGAAGGGGCAGCTTTGCATTCCAGCTTGGCTCGGTGGGAACTCAGCCAGCCCTGGCTGCCCAGGAAAAGTCATGAATTGATGCATGTCTCTGCCAAGGAACGGGGATGTGCTGATGGCATTGCTGGGGCCTCTCGGAAAAGGAAGGTAATGGACTAGTTCATGCTTCTGCCACCTATTTGCAGAGCAACTTTTAACCATCAGGAGCATATAAATCATGGTTTAATAAGCCGAGATGTGTAGGTTGTTATTTTGATCTATATCTTGTTGCAGATAATGCTTTACATATTTGATGTAAATGATGCAATGGGTCTGACTCCAAAAGCAAGTGTGTAGCTCAAGGGATAAATTGCATCGGTGTTCTCAGGGGAATGAGAGGTGCTGCTCTGATTGAGTCTAATGGAAGCTAATTTCTGCAGAGCCTCATATGCTCTATTGCTGATGTCTTGCCTTTGTTGGGTTTTGTTTTACATTATTAATTAACCATACTGCTGCTCCCAAGCACTTGAGACCCCTTTGAAGTCGCTGTTTGATCAATTGATATGCAGTCTGCTACAGGTATAAACAACCTTATTGCTTTAAACTGACACTTTAAGTAGTTCCGTGGCTGGAGAACTTACTCAGGAAGAACTTCTCAATGCTGAATCATGACTCCATGTTGCTTTAGCAAAGGTTCCACCATCAAACATTGACTTTGGTCTTTAAAAATGCTTATTGTTCTGAGCAAATGTATTACCACTTTTAAGAGCTAAAACGTGTATTGCCACATGTTTTAGGGGAGTTGAATTGGCAAATAATTTCCTTCACAAAACAAGAAAACTGCAGCATGGAAGGGGTCTATATAGTCATTAATAATCTGCTGTAAGAGCTCTATTGTGAGGTCTCTGGGTTTTTTTTTTCTGCAAAGTGCTCAGTAGTTTGGGGTGATATAGCTGGTCCATGGTACTATCGCAGAGCTGGATGAACATATTTGTATTTGATGATGATTCTCCTGGGATCTGCAGAAATCTGGCTCTGCACTTTGAGACATTTCACCTTCCCATGCTTTGGCATGCACCAGCTCAAGTGTAGGTGATGCTCCCAGTCGCAGGGAGGGTGATGGTGAGAGGATGCTGTGCTCCTGCTTCCTCTTCCCCAGCAAAGGTCTCCATGGGAGCAGAAGCACCATGAGTGCTGGGACACTCCCAGGAGAGGAGGGGAAGGAGGTTTGTTAGCAGAGGCTAATAATCCCCACGGGGATATAGGAGGACATAGCAGAGTCAGCATTTTCAGCACAAATGGGCCCTGTAATCTTCACATGGGAATGAAATCCCCTGCAAGGACAGCACCTGGCTCCCATCGTCACCATCACTGCTACTAATGTTGTCAAAGACTCTCTTTTTTTTCTGCCAGTGCAATTGCATGATTATTTCGAAACTTAGTCCTGAATTTGGGTCCTGTTCCTTGGGTGCTAGAGGAAGGATTGGCAGATGAGAAGAAGGGATGGGGAAGAGAATTGGGCAGAGCTCTGCTCCAGAAAGAGTGGGAACAGGAAAGAAAAGCCTGCAAGCAGCAGGAGAGAGGACCCTTGCCCTCCTCAGCATCATTGTTCAGTAAATGGAGGAAGCAAAGCCTTCTGGGGAGCCAGAGAAAGCCCTTGGCTAAAGATTTTAGATCTGCCTGAAAGGTCTCAGGGAGAGCCCAGAGCTGAGTCAAGAAAGGATGACGTGACCTTGGATGGCTGTGAATATTGGGGCATTTCCTGCACCCTTCAATTCATATATATTGCTGGCAGATGGGTTCCTTGGGTTCAGCCCACATTTCTACTGTCTTGGTTTAATTTAATCGAGGTAAGTCCCCTGTGTCAGCTGAACCAAATGGCTCCGAGCACGAGAAAGCCGACAGCTCTTTAGGGAGGGGGAGGAGGAGAGGAAGGAGATCGAGGGAAAAGACTGAGCCAATTTTCCTTGATCACATTATGGCACGTGACAGGGAATCACAGGGTCCCTGGTTGCGTGTCCTCCCACCTACAGCCATCCACATGTCTGTCACACTCTGACACTGGATCTGCAGCAACTGTTGCTTCAGCCGGCTGTTGGCAGGTGTTTATCATCAGTGGTGTTGAAAATGGAGCCAGAGCGAAATGTCATTAAAACTCCAGCTCTAGACATCAACAAGAGAAAAATGGAAAAGGATCTATAAATGTGAGTTAAAACAGTGCAATTTTTTTTTTTTTTTTTTTTTTTTAGCACAGGTTTGGGATATTTTCTCTCAGATTTTGATTGATTTCAGGTGACAGATCAAAGGAATGAAACAAAATGTAGTTAGTAATGTGTTCTGCTGTTCCTGCATGGATTTATTTCTACCCATTTCTTGCACACTGCCCTGGTACATAGGTGTGCAGTGGCCAGGAGCACCTTCACCACTGGTAGAACACAGGGCATGGGAAGCAAGGTCATTGATTAGCACCGTCATGTCTCAGCAATGACAAAGTTACATAATTAAGTCCGTCAGGGATCCTTTTTCTAATTGCATATTGCTGAGGGACTAGAACAGATTGTGCCTTGTTTACCTTGGCCACTTTAGTGGCTAAGCACGCTCTGGTTGATATCCTTTTTGTTTCCCTAGCACTCACCTCCTCCTGTGGCCAGCTGTGCCCAAGCCCCCTATCCAGGTCTGATTATTTTCCTTCACATTAAATAGTTTTGATTCACTGTCAGAGCCCTTTAATTTCATTGCAGCTTTGTTTGCTGAGATGAAGCAATGCACTAAGAGCACAGAGTAACAGAAATAATCGTAATTTTGGTGAAACTGTTCCCCCAGCTCCTGAGTTCTCAACCTTCCTGCTCTGCCTGCTCTCTACCAGTGGTACCAGCACACCCAGCTCCCATCTCGTCTTGGTTTAAACCTCCTACCACTCTTACTGCTACCACAGTTGAATGGAAGTGAGTGCCTTCTCCAAAAACTGTGTTTGCTTAACCTTGTTTAAGGTTAAGTTTCAAATCTGTGCTAGGAAGTTGCTTACACCCAAACTCCAGGACTTTGTGGGGTGGCAGAACCTGCCACAGTCTGTGCTTGGAATAGGGCTGAGTGCTCCTTTTGTACCATTGGGATGGATATGGCTAAGGCCAATGCTGTCAGAGATCCATCAGAGATCCCACACTTGGCCCCACATAGTGTGAGCACTTTGGATGTAAGCTCTGCAAGGCTAGTGGCCAGTCATGTGATGGTCCAGAGGTCTCAGATGGTCTGGGCTGGTGTTCATCTTGTACCAACTGTGGTCCAACACCAATACAGCTGAGTTGTTCCAAGCTGGATCCTGTCTGAGTTCAACAGAACTTCAGGGTGATGCTTCACGTTCAGTCCTGCATCAAGAAAAAAGTGTCAGATAAATACCAGCTGTCTTCCACAAAAACGAGAGTGACTGAATTGCTTTTGCAGTGGTGAAACTTTGGCAGAATGTATCTGTTTAATCAATGCAATAGTTTAAAAAAAAAAAAAAAAAACCCAACCAAATGAAAAAACCCCACAAAAAACAGAAAATGGAGAGAGGGGGGAAAAAAAAGCTTCTTGGAGCCACAGCTTTACAGTGTGATGGAACGAGTGGTGCAAATGAACTGCTGAAGCCCCTTGATGTGACAAGAGCCTGGAATGATAAATCCTAGGGAAACTTTTGGAGATCTATGAACATTATTCAGTACTGTCTTGTCCTCTTATGAAAGGAGAACATTGCAGAACTCCCTGTTCTTTGCAGTCAGTCTGTAAACTCTTGCTTGGTAGGAGTGAAGGATCATATGTTCATGCTGTCCCTGCAGTGTCATCTATTTTTCTGGAGACGTCAGGAACATAATCAGCTAGCAGAAAAAACAGAGGCTCAGGAGAGCAAAGGATGTGGTTTTCTTGGCAAGTAGAATCTCCTCATCTTACATCCTCTGAATCTGGACTGGAAGGGCTAGACAGCAGTCCTCTTTCTCAACTGGTTTTTGCAAGATCTGTCTCAGCTAATGAGCTATCAGCCACCAACCCTGATCTAGATGGCCCTTTAAAACCATCTGGTCTTTCAACATCAGACTGATTCTTTTGTGCTGAACAGCAGCAGATGACTCTCAGCATCAAATAGTTTCACCAACATTCAGAAACTAGGGTAATATATAGCATATATAGCAATATATGGTAATATATAGCAATATATATAGGTAATATATAGCAATATATACTACTTGTAGAAGTGCCCAAAAACTTGTCATGGTCTGTTTGTGGAAGAAGATTCAATCTAAATAGCTTCCTGAATGGGAGTCCTGGGTGTCTAGGGGGTATGCAGGGATTGGGATAGGGAAGCTTTTGTCCGGAGCTGCCCATGCTTCGAGGAACAGGTTGCAGCACTGCCTTGCTTTAAAAACTGAAAACACTTTCCAGTGCACTGGTTACTTGTTACATGGAGAAAACAGCTCATAATTTATTTTCAGAAATGAGGTCAAAATAGTGCAGCTGGGGAGGGAAGTGACTGGCGCAGAGGGTTGGTAATGAGATACAAAGCCTTTCCCTGCTAGGTTAAATCCAGCTTCAGTCAGCAGTGGCTGAAATCTTTTATCATTTGACAGTTGTTCACCGCGGCCTTTGCGGTGTTGGCTTTGCTCGGTGGCATCTGAGTCAGTACTTGCATAACCATCGCCCTGCTCGGCTGCATGGGCATCACACGGACCTGCACAGGGGGTCGGGGCAGGGAAGCACCTGCTCCTCTTGCCAAGATCACACTTGTCCTGTGAAGAGGCGTTCAGCTCTCCACAAGGTTTTAGGTTGAATGTACTTTCTTCCTGGTTTGAAGCCCTGAAGCCTGTCCATTTCCAGATGTGTCAGAAGACAGTACGGTGGGCTGGAGGTTGTACTGATCGTCTGTTATGAGTTGAAGAACAGCATTAGAGTGGCTCTGCTAGGGCTGTTGCATCACTCTCATCAATTGCTCCATCTGGTCCTGGCTGGTGGAGCCATCCCTTCCCCAGGAGGTCTGGTTTTGCCCTCAGGTTCCCTTCTCCCAGCCTCCTTTGAAACCCCTTTCCACATCTGCTCCTGTGTGTGCACAGATTCTTGAGGACTTAAAACCTTAAATAAAAGGGCACAGGTGCCTTCTGTATATTTCCTTCCCTTGACCATTCAACAGAATTACAGAAAACAATAGGGCAGACCATCAGATCACTGCCCACAGGTTGTTCTCTAATGCAGATCTTCTTCTAGTAATGGATCTAGATTTCTTACTGATCCACCTAGGGAAGGAGATACTGAGATCAGATATTTAAGACCAGTCCATGATGCTTTTCTTCTCTGGCACGTTACAGAGTTGTTTCTGCTTTTTCAAAACCCTTGTAGTATATGTAATGTTCATATCATAGACTTTGTCTTCATCTCTTATGTCTGAGCTTTCAGATATTGCCTTGTCCTAGTCAGAGAAGTAGCAAACTTGGAGAAAGGGCCTCTGCAAATGTACCTGCTTGGAGACACACTGAGCTTTTGCCTGGTGCAATGGAAGCACCAAGCAGTCTATTCATGTTCTGTGATTTTTATGGCTGCTGGATTTGCCCAGCTTCTGCAGTTTAAAGTGTGCTAGTCCTCTGGGTTTGTCACTTTGCTGCCTTGAACGTGAACAGACATGGCTCAGCCTTCCTGAGTCAGGGGACTGAAGCAATGGCTGTGGAATCCCTGCCCCGCTTTAGAGTATTAACTTGAGTGTGAAATAAGGATAGTTTAGAGGAACTGCCTGTCCACAGCTGATGAAGTCTCCAGAGACTTAGTGACCTGACACCTGCAAAAGGATGAGAACTGGTGTCATGGAAGGGGAGGGCAGAATGAAAGGGCAAAGGTAGATCTCCTTAAATAGATCAGATTTCCCCACTGAGTGATAGAAATCGCTGGCATGAAGGTGTCTCCTGCTCCAAAGAGTCTGCTGTTTAGGTACTCACTCCCAACATGCTGAGTCCTTTTGGCTTCTACTGTTTTCATACGCTGTATAGCAGGATGACAGCTCTGAGGAGTAAGACAAGCCAGGAATGTGACTGCTGTCATGTGCTGGAGGCATGCTGTAATAGTGACCTGGGATGGGCTGTGGGGTGAAGCTTGGGTTGGATGACACGGGAGGGGAAGGATTTCCTGGAGAGGAAAATTGCCTGGCCAGCCCTTTGGAAAATGTAAGCGTGCTCTGCTGAAGGGCACTCGTGCTCCTTCCTGCACCACTGCTGAGCTGGGTGTTGAGAGGAGGTATCAGCTGCAGCCTGTTGTACAGCCAAGCAAAGGAAGCCACCCTGGGGCATGCTTCTGGGAGTTGGTCTTGCAGGTGCTCTCGTGAGTAGGCAAGTGGATGAGGAAGAGTTAATTTAGCCTGCAAAGAGAAGGTGAAATAACAAGAAAAAAGGAAATGTGTGAGGAATTCCTCTAACTTATTCGAATAGCATCAGTCTCTAGTGGAAATGGAGTGTTTAACATTTTAGCAGGCAGCATAGAGAGGAGAGGACATGCTTGATCTGCAGACAAAGGAGCTAGATCAGGAGTCAAGTAAACATACATGGGTGGGAGGTCACAGGCAACCTTGTGTCATGTCATTGACGCAGAAATATCAGAAATGTGTGTGGTCAATATAAACACTTGGCAATAGAGATATAAACCTGGACCGGGTGTTGGTTGATCAAACGCAATGGACATCAGTGAAGTTTAGTTTCCTCCCATGAGTTCAAATTTTACCCATGGGCAGGTAGGAAAATGATAAGATGATGGAGTTTAAGGAGACCTGCAAAATGACAGGATCATTGAATATCCCAAGGTGAGTGTTTGTTCATTCCATGTGACTGATATCTATCCAGGCATGTGTTTAAAGTTCCCTTTAGGTTTCTGTTAACAAATTAGGGACTCATTTCTGGATGAACTCGTTCTTTGAGTAGGATGGGCCCAAGTGTTGGTGGCTCTCTTGAGTATGTAGCATGCTGGCTAAGTGTGTTTGACTTCCACAGTTGTGGCACATCTAAAACTTTGCAGACATACCTTTTAGTATACCTCAGATAGCCTCTTGGAGTACATCTGGCTTCATGCTGAAGTTTTAACATACAGATATGATATCGCTGCTCTTCAGCCTCATTTCATTGCCGGGTATCATGACAGTACTTTATTGGTAAGAATGCTGGAGAATCACAGCAAGAGGACAAGGCTTCATTTGATTTTAAGCTACCACAGCTTTTGTGCTGGGAGAAAAAAATAAGATGGTAACTCATTCCTCATATATGGGAAGCATGGACTTGCTGGTGGTAGATAAGTACTTCCAAATTCAGGGCATATTTTACATCTTTTGGTATAGTTGTGGTTTTGGTACATGGCTGTACAGCTGTCTTCTTCCCTTTTTTCTCCCTTGTGCCCTCAACTAGGTCCTAGATGGACAGCTCTGTTCATAGCAAGTGTTAGAAGAATTTGGGCTGTAGTTTTCTGTACACTTCAAGTGGTATAAACCAGCAATGCCGCTGTACAAAGTGGTTCTGCTTCCTTCCTGGCCCCTTTCCCGCTGCCCTCGTACTTGTGCCAAGACAAGTGTTTGTGCTGCATTGGGAAACCAGAGCGGATTAGAACTAACCAGAGGGACAGAGACCTGAGGTTAGTTGTTATCTACATCACTTCAAGATCTAATTGTGAAAGGCAGAAGAAAGCTGGTGTTGTGTGAATCATTTCATGGGAAGGAGAGGGTTATTCACTGAGCAGGCTCATGTCTAGAGAAAGCAGCCATTTACTGCACTAATGTTCAACTAAAAGCATGATCCAGTAGCAATGAAGGCAACAGAAATTATGCTACCAAGTGGCATAAGGAGCAGGAGCAGGCACATAGCAATTTATTTTCAATCAAACAAGAGCCATGAAGTCATTAGTTATTTCTTCAGAGGGCTTTGGTAGGTGTGCTGGAGAGCACTGTGCCGTCTCTGCTGTGCCATATGTGCACAAAAAGATTAATTCCCAGGTTAGCAAGACAGGAATTATGATGAGACAGAAGTCTGAGTCAGACACAGTGGGGAGAGGCACATGCCACGGGCTGAAGCAGTGCTTGGACTCCTGTTGAATTTTGAAAAGAGCTAGAATGAGGGACATTTTTTGTTAAATAAGGGAAGAACAGAGGGTTTGACAAACTTGAATTGCAGAAGCAAAGAAATTGCAAATTATGGCTTCATTCTCTAGCTGCAGCTTTCCTGAGGATTTGGAGTACTTGTCAAATATTTAATTACTCTCACCTCAGTGCCCTTGTAAGCATTGCACAAAATAAAAGTAAACTGTGCTGCGAGACTTGCAATCCAGCTCTGATGCCTTTACTAACACCTCTAGAGCTGTTTTCTTTATTGTAAGAGTAGGGAAGTGATGCTAATATAAACTGATAAATTAAACAGAGAGCAGATCCCAGCACCTGAGTCCTGAAGACTCTGCTCTGACAGCCTTACAACCTGCAATTCCGAAGCTCAGGAAGCGGTACAGCCTCAGCGCCTGCCTCCTTGCTGCCTGGCTGTGTGCAGCGTTACAGTATGAGTTCCCCTGGCACCAGCCCGGGAGCTGTCATGCGTACGCTGTAAATGGATATCCTAGTGGGCTTTATGTGCATTAATATTCTGTCTCTGGCTTACACAGAGAGGAGATGTACTATGCAGATGAAATCACCCACAGTGATTTCAGTGGGGTTCTGCAGGCTCGGATTTAGACTGTTCTTTTCATTAACTTGGACCTCTAATGACATATTTGTAAAATGAGGTGGGGTTTGGTTTTTTTTTTTCAGTTTCCACAGGGTGTTCCTCTGCTTTAGCATGTTACAGAAATAAGGTAGGTGGTTAAGGCACTAACTTAGAGCAAGCAAGCTAAGAAAATCTTTGCCTCAATTCTCTCCTTTTAAAAATGTACATTGCATGAGCATATAATAAATCATAGGAGAAGCAACAACTTACCCTGTTCTGCAAACCCCCCCCCCAAGCATCTGCTTTTGAGAAGCTGACATTTAGTGCAGTGATTAAGTATGAAATCCCTAACTGTGAAATTAAGCATCAGAACAAGCAAGTAATTACTTCCAAACTTGTCTTTATACATTGTGCATACAACATTTCCCCTCCCACCTTTCCCCCCCTTAATTTTCTTCCTCTTTTCCTTTTCCTGTCAAAATGTAAACCTTTCATGTCAGGGTCTGTATTCTTTTTTATGTTTGTGAAGCACGTTGCACACAGTGGGTGCTACCAGAAACAAAACATGAACAATGATGATGATGATGATGGTAACTGTGGTTTGGAAGCTTTGCTGTGCAAAACCAGGGAGAGGGTGTTGGGGCAGAAAGCTGTTACAGCAGCCTCTAGTAGAGGACAGGGTGATGAAGAGACAGTGCTGGTCACTCAAATGGCACCAAAGACACAAAGGTTGCAGCTTTCTGTGATGGCAGGGGAGCATTTAGCTCAGCTTGGCTCAGAACAGCGAAGAAAGCCTAGCTAGGACAACTGAGGTTAATGTGGAAAGAGCTGTTACATGTTAGCTTTAGCAGCCAGACGTCTTTGCTAAAACAGAAAACAAGAATTATTTCATTAAAGAATCTGAACACAAAGTACTCTGTGAAAGTTGAAATGCCAGCTGGTGTAGTAAGTAAATACAGTGGTGCTGCTGTAGGCATTGTTTCCTCCAGCAGCCGGCTGTAACCAGCACGTAGTACAAGTGACCATGTGAATCTCTGCCATGTGATGCCGTGCTATGCCTGGCTGACGTGCTGATACGGGGCTGGGAAGTCAGAGGAGACTTTTCTTTCAGCAGTTATCAGTATGTTGATAAGGGCCAACTGTTGCACGTGGCTTATTTGCATGGATTGGCTTACGCTCATTAGTCTTCTGGTTTGGATCAGAAAAAGAAACTCGAGGTTTGCACAGATGTCATGTGTCTTTCCGGCACAGTTCCAATGAGGAGGAGTGATTGATTTTTATTTTAGTGACTCTTTTTAGATTGGTATCACAGTACTGCACAGTTAGCTTTTGTTTTAACCCAGCAGTTACCCCCAAGGCAGCGGTTGTTGTATCCCATGACGGGCAGGCCTGGCTTTGTGTGCAGCAGGAGCTGTTTGGAAGGTGGCACTCAAAGTCCTCTTGCTCTGCTGTCAGTGGCAGGACTGGAAAGTCAGCCAAGGGAAAAGCTGGTATGTGCAATATTCCTGACCCCATGATCTGTGGGTGATGGATGCACAGGAGAACAAAGCATTCTTTGCTCACATGTGCTTCTCAGAGGTGCACATCCAAACCTCCTTCTTCTGCTGCTTGTGGTTCTACAGGATGTTTCCCCATCGTGCTGTTACCTGCTGAGGATGCCTGTTAATACTTTACTCCTGTCATTGGCACTCGTGCTGGCAGGGTACATGTTGCCTGTATTTCCAACAGTGCGTGCTGGCCACAGCCATGTGGTGTCTGGTAAAGTCTTGGTGCTGAGTCTCTCAGTGTAATTACCATGCTGAGCTAATTGCTTGTGCTTGGCTCAGGGACTTCGTCAGTGGCTACCTCAACCATTACCAGGACCTTTTCATTTATCACCTGTCAGGCTGTCAAACAGCAGTGGAATGTGCATTTGGCTGTCTCAAAAAAATACCCCACACCCAAACTCAAAAAAAGCCATTATTTGCCATCAAGCTCATGACTGATCTCTGTTTCTTTCCTATGAATTATTTGCCCATGGTATTCTTTCCAGTATTTGTAAGACAAAGAAGAAGGGGTGGCAGAAAATTGGGAGTTAGAAGCCAGGATGGAACCTTCCTGACAATGAGAACTTGAAAAATCCTGCTGGGAGGGATGCTGTACGCCAGGATTTCTGGTCTCTACTTTTGGATCTCATGTATTTGTTGCTTTAAAAGCAACAAATTCCTAATTGTATACATCTCTGGCTCCTATCAGTACTTCTTGCAGCTTGCCTGTAGTCCTAAAAGCCCAAGTCCCAGCCCTTGACAGCCACCTCTCTGCTGGCAATCATGTCCCCTGGTCAACTCACATACTCGGAGAAATTTGTCTGCCGAGTAAAGGAAAAATGCAAGTCTGTCGAAAACAGGCAATGCGAAATGGAAAGTGATGATACTCATGTAGTTATAGAGAATAGCTAATAAGAACTAAGTGTGAAAATGCAAGCTCACTGTGGAGGTTTCAGTCTCAAAAAGGTGCTAAGCTTGGGAGGAGAAGGTAGAAACCAGCTGCAAGGTGGTTGTGCAGTGGGACCAGAGGAGCTGGGAGCCTGTCAGACACATCCGGCCTGATCACAGAATCACAGAACTGCCTAGATTGGAAAAGACCTTTAAGATCATTGAGTCCAATCATTAACCCAACACTGACAAATCCCCGACTAACCCATGTCCCTCAGCACTGTGTCTACACGACTCTACAATCCCTCCAGGGATGGGGACTCCACCGCTGCTCTGGGCAACCCCTTCCAATGCCTGAGAACCCTTTCAGCAAAGAAATTCTTCCTCACATCCAATCTAAATTTCCCTTGGTGATGGCAGCTTTGGTAATGTATCCAGAACCTCACAGTGCACTCTGACAAGACACAACACCACAAAAGCTGAAACCTCCCAAGGGCTGCAGGGACCCTGTACCTGAGACTGGTGGTGTAGCCTGCTTGCACTTCCCAGACGGAGGACATTTGAAAAGCTGCTCTAAGGTCATAAAATACTATTTCAGTTCTGTTCTGTAAGCCATGCTGACATAACGTGCCGAGTCTTTCCAGATTTGTGAAGTACATTTAACAAATGTAAGATAAGCAACGTATGATTTTGGGCAAGGTGGCAGATCCTCCGTCCAATCAGCAGCACAGGAGAAATCTGCAGTAAACTCTTTAAAGGATACAGCGTTGGGAAAGTGTTTCTCCTGATCAGCCCTTCCTCATAAAGGGGCATCAAGATCTTCTGAAAGAAGAACAACACTCAAAACTTTACTAATTAAACTCAGCTCCTGATTTTCTCAGCTTTATGAGGAAAACGGGTTACGCTGCAGATTCCACAGACAGGAGGGTTGTTTAGGCACGTAAGCAGAGTAGGAAAGGCTGAATTCTGGAAACTGATATGGCTTTGTCTTGGGTTTTACAAAGTGAAATAGCTTCTAAAGCAAGAGTTGGAGCTTTTAGGTTCAGGTATTTCCATGGCTGAGACTGCTTAAGGAGTGGTTTCCTCTACTATGTTTGAACTAATATAAAGAAATTATATTTTTACTGCAAAAATACACACACATTTCCCTGTGAAACTTTTCAGACAGCATATGATGTTTTAATGACTTACAGGGTGTATTTTTCTCTTCTGAAAAATGTTTTTGGAAACAAGCAATCTTCCCATAGAATGGTGTCCCAGCTACCTGAAAAGCTACAGAGTTGTTTCAATAAGATTGATACAAATGCACTTACTAACGCAGGTCAGGTAGATGCTGCTCAGCCAGAACCAGGGAGCCGAGATGAAGGACTGGCCATTATACATGTGATGCTGCACTGTTGCTCACAGATGTAGGCTACATGGTTCCAGAGTAGAAGCTGCAGTTCTTGTAGGGTGGGAGGCATCCTGAACTGGTGTGCAAGTGAAAATGCTGGATACAGCAGGAAATTTCCTGTGCAATAGCAATTATACTGGAAAAAAAAAACCCAAACAACTCTTTTTTTCTTTTTTTTTCTTTTTTTTTTTTTTACTTTTAAGATTATTTCTCAGGCTTAATTTTTTTTTAATTAACATATTTTACAACATTTAGTGTCAATATCACCAGTCCTATTCGAATAGAAACAGCCAGTAGCCATTTACCTGCTTATGCGTTCATAGTTTTACTGCCATTAAGCGGCATTAAACTTAATTTCACATAATTTGCATCAATTTGCTCATGTGTCAAAATTAACATAGTATTGTGTCTGAAGAGTGAATCAGCTTAATGAACAGCCAGCTCAACTCAGATCCACTCGTGCTGCTAACTACTTAACATTCAGCAGCCACAGCCTGCCGCCTTCTCTGTTTCACTGCCAGCTGAAGAATGGAAATGAAAGGACAGTGTTGTCCTGGGAAGGAATCAGACAAAAGGTGTCACGTGGAGCCACTGCAAATGGAAAATCCTTTTGGGTTTTGTTGGGTTTTTTTTTTTCTGAGAAGCTTCAGTCTAAATGGTAAATGAATATATCCGTATATATAAACTTGGAAAGCTATTTTAGCAACAGCTTTATATGTTAGCAATGGCATTGTCTGCTTGATCAGGTAGAGGACAAGAGAATACTGAAGTGTGATTCCTAGGAAGAGGTAAACTGCAAAAGTGATTTATTTTTCATGGCCAGTAACTCTCACTCGTTTTAGCAACTTCATCTTAAGTGCAAAGGAATACAAAAATGAAGTTTGGGAGTGGGTTGCTGGTTGTCTCCTTTGGGCCCTCAACAGGGGAGTGGGACTCTATTCCGAACCATTTGAAGTCACTTTTTTGTACAGGAGCATCAGCACATCCCTGCAATCCCCAGCAGCATAATTTGTGGGCAGGTGCCTCCAAAGGTTCACAGGGGCAGGGGCTGTTTTTCTTTCTGGAAAAGGGTTGATATAAAAGGGAGGCTTTGGCAGGAATCCCTGGGCTGTGAGCATCCTTCCTCCCAGAAAGCCACCAGATGCATCCTGCCAGGTCAGGCATGAAATGTAGGTGACAGAACTAATTGTGGGTGTCACCCAGGGAACGCAGAAGGGCAGCCACCCTTGGGAGGACACAAATGACAACGTAATGCTTTACCTTTTCCTGTTATGTATCAGTAGAGGGCTGGTTTGGATCAGAATGCGCAAGCAGGTGGGTGGAGAACTTAATGCTGTGCAAAATAAGGACTTTATTTAAAATAAATAGTTGTAAATAGCTAGAGAAACAAGCGAAGGTAGCAACATTATTTTTGTATGTTTGTGACCAACTAAATGCCAGTTAGTGTTGTGTGTTAACTTGGGCCAAAGTCGTGGGCTCTGCTGTTACCACAGTACTTTCTCGGGGCTCTGGCATCTAACCTGTGATGTGTGGCTAGATCCCAGCTGAAGTTGCTCAGATAGAGGCACAGAACGCTGGGCCAGCACTGTGTGCCATCAGAGACAACACTGTCACGGGGAGAGGGCAACTGGAAGTGGCCCCATTTTGCTCAAAATGAAAGACTAGTGCTATTTAGTTGTGTTAGGATCTCACATACGTATTCAGAGTGAAGTTATACTATAATATGAAAGTTGTTTCTTTACATTAATGCAATTTTGCACCACGTATTCATATATTCTTATGAATATTCTTATTCATATGCATATTCAGTTATGCATATGTTATAAATCATGAGCCATCCATATGGAGACCACAAAGTTATCATCTTTTTTTTTTTTTTTGCTCTGGTTTTGTCCCCAGAAAGGAAATGTCAGGATGAATCAGAACAAAGCAAAACTCTTGGGCTGTTTTAAAACTGGACAGGGATGGTCAATAGAAAACATAGGACAAAGCCTTAGTGACACAGTAACTGATCTGCTAGATTTTTGCTCTCTTTTTTTTTTTTTTGGTCTAAAATTCTTGTTTTATGTTATGGAAAAAGGAAGAGCTATTTAGTTTCTTAACATGAAAATATCATATTTCATTATGCATTTCATTGTCTGGTGAAAGAAACATTAGCATAAGAGATAATTACTTGCCATATCAGTTCATCTTGTTACCAGAACCAGTAGTTTGCAGCCAATCTCAAAGATTGTTTCTTCTCCAAAATCCTACGCACATACTGAATTTTTTTCAGCTTCATTATAGAAAACTCTAGAATTGTTGGCTAGTTTTCCTTGCTTAATTGTTTTATGCATACCTTCTCCAAAATGAACTGTTTTCAGCCATGACATATAGCTGTGTCTTGTCTCTTCAATGGACTTGTTTTGTAGTAGAACAGGGCAGCTGCTGCACATACATATAACTATATATTTACACCAGTTCTGCCTGTTTAGATAGCAGTCCAATGGGATTAAAATTAATACAAATTTTTGTTATTCCTGAACTGATTTTGGTCTGGGAATATATTCCAGTTTTTCATTCTTTTATGTGGCAGGCTTTTATAAAATTCTTTGTAGGGTTTAGGATGTGGAGCTGTGTTACAGCAGCCACAAGTCTTTTGTTTTAATAATCATAAAAAATATTTAACATTTCCTCTGGGATTATTCCTTCAATCTGAGTATTGTACAAATGTAAAAAAACATAGATACCACAATAATGCGATGAGGTCGGCTTTTAAATACCAAAGACTCAAAAGCTTAATTGCATGGTTTAATCAAACACCCTGCAAAATAATTATGAATTTCCCTCTACCTCTGTGCGGAAACTGAGTCAGAGAAAAAGCGACTCTCAAATGCATTAGGGTGTGCCTCATGGTGAGTACCTGATGTTTTAAGTGCCTAGTTGAAACATGGTTCTCAAGCTCAAAGTGCTCCCAGTAAAGTTGCTGGAGTCACAGATGCTTATCATCCATAAAACCTCACGCCAGGTGTCTAAGGCTGGCATCCAAAAGGAGACTCACCAGTGAATGTTCTTAAAAAATGGGAACCACGCTGTCTGTCCTGGCTGTGCTGTTACACATCTGTAATGAGGTGGCAATAGTTTCCATAGGATGTAAGAGATGTTACTCCCTTGGTCTCCTTTGATCCACATCTTCCTGTGTCCTATAGATGTCCTTGATGCTTGGTAGACCAGCCTTGTTAGGACAGTGAACATGTGGTTTCCTTATGTCTGGTAATAGCTCTTTTGGCAGAGCTTGTTCATACTGGAAATGAGTTTTCTAGACTTGCTGAATACATTAGCGGACAAGGAACACATCCCAGCAGCAAGACTTTGAGATCTAATGGTATTTTTCTCCCTTTTAGTGGTTTTGCATCAATTACAGCTACCATCCCCCTCAAACCCCAGTCTGAGTGCCCAGGAAACATTTGTACATCCATAAAAACACAGATGATAAGAGCATCTTCTGCAGAACCGTTTATCTAAATTAGTCTGTAAGCAAAAACTGAACAGGCAAGTTAGGTGTCCTTTTAATCCTTCAGGATGTGGAATATGAGCTCTCCAGTCCCACTGAAATCACAAAAAGTTGAGGGCATTCAAAATACCGGGGTTATTCTCTTGCCTCACCTTGTGCCATGTCTCATTAGCCAACACTGATCTCTGCCTACACCACCCGGTCTCCACTGGATCTGTGGTTATTGCTGCTTGACTGACAGAGCTGCAGGTCTCTTTATGAAATGAAAGGAAAGACCTGAGAGGGCAGCTGCAATTTTGGAAAAGGACTGAAGAGAGGGACTGTGTAGGGGGTTCTTTTTGATTCCAGCAAAGCTCAAAGTTTTCAGTGAGAGTTAGGATTTTCTTTGAAAGAAATAAATACATTACAGTGCACCACTAAACCCACTACAAATAAAACACATTAGAGTTTGTTTTACAGGTTTCTTGATGAGTGATTCTATTCTCTTAAAGTTAAGTCTCTTCATATGTAAAAGCTATCAAGAAAAGTTGTTTTCAATGAAGAATAATAGCTAAAGAACAGTTACCTAAATTCCTCGTTAATTCCTTTAATCATAAGATACGGTAACTCTTCCCCAGATAGGTCAGGAGTAATAGTTTCTTCAAGAACAGATCCCTCCCTGAGCTGTTGGATTTCTAGTCCTCTAAGTCCAGCATCTTAGTTATTACTGAGTTTTATTCTCACTTTCAATCAATACAAAGTTTTCTTTGAAAATGCTGTCTGCGAGGTAAAACATGACACTGAGAGGTTAAGGAGGATAAAGTGAGTTGCACTATTGCACTTCACCCTGGGTTGAAAGGAAGGAGCAGTGGAGGCTGCGTGTACACCAAGGCAAAGATTTTGAATGGGAAAAAATCTCTGGTGTAAAAATCTCTAGTGGAACCTTGAAAGCTCGTGCTGAGAAGATAAGCTAGACTTTCCATGGAGATGCACTATCGTGTTTTCAAACACTTGTTTGAATGCCTTGGGATTTAATTTTTATTAAATGCTATCTATCTGCTCCCTTTTGATGGACTTCAGTCCTCTCTGGACTATAGGTGCCAGCAGCCCACTTAAAAATATGTAGATCTGTTCAGCCTCACAGTTTTTATACATTTAAGTTTGTCCTGATTTATGCTGGCATAAGAGAATCATCCTTCGTCCGCTGACGTACATACAGATATAACGAGAAACACGGATGATGTCACTTGAATTTTCTAATTGGTTTTGGATGTCTGCTGGTTCTTAAATGGATAATAAATATAGCTTAGATGATCTGTTTGATCACAATTCAGAACTGCCCTAAGAACGTAACCAAAAAGAGGTGTTCCTGCTCCGGCAGGGGGATTGGACTGGATGATCTTTTGAGGTCCCTTCCAATCCCTAATATTCTGTGATTCTGTAATACAGCTGGGGTAGATACACATGTCAAGTAAAAACAGGATGCTCACAAGAGAAATGAGCTGCTGCTGATATTGATTTTCAGCAAAAGATAAGAATGATCTTTCTCCTCAAAGGCTGCTGAAAACAATTCTAGTTTGTATAAAGGCATTGCCAAGAGACTTATAGAGAGCAAACTGAGCCGTTTTTTTTGCCTCTGCTTCCAATTTTTTTTTTCTAACTGCTGGCTGAGATATTGTTAAAATTATGAAAAAGAAGAAAAAGCAACCATTAAAGCTCTTGAGCTGTTTGCCATGAGACAGAGGTAATCCTGAGACTCATAAGAGCATTAAAATTATAACAATAAAGTAATACTAGTGCTGAGGATCATTTGAGAAACAAGCAATCAGACAGGAGGTCAATACAACACAAACCTCCAGTGCTCTTGTCTTGCCTTTATGCCTCCCTGTAAATGGACCAGACAGTTCAAACAGCTAAATGATTAAGAGTTTTAACAGCAAGGCGGAGCAATTCTCTTTCTCAAACACAGATGTGAGATACACACTTTTAGTCTGGGGAAATGCGATGAAAAAATACAGGTTCACTGTAAAGCTGAGATTTCTGTCTGCTTTTCTTCTGAACTGATCTGTGGTAATTATTCTTGTTCACAGCCTCTGGCCTCTCCTCTTCTCCATCTACCCCAACACAAGTGACCAAGCAGCCCACGTTTCCTCTTGAATCCTATAAGCAGGAGCCTGAGAGACTAGAAACACGGATTCACTGTTCTTCACCTCCAGACACAGGGCAGAGATTTTCTTTGCCTCCATCTCAAAGTGCAGCCAAGCCTCCTATCATGACACCAGCTCCCTGTGCTACCTCAAAACCAGTAAGTAACGCACGTGTCCAGTTTTCCACTGGGAAATGTACAGGGTTGTGTGTAACTGTTTCTTGTATTACAACTGATGGGCTGGAGCGTGTGTCCCCGTGCTGTGGGACAGGAGAACATCATAAGCCTTTTCCTTCAGACTTGTCTCAGTTTCTCCCTGTATTCAGCTGACAAGGCACTAGGAATGCAAAGGTTGTAGCTCCCCTTCTGATTTACCCAAATAGCAAAGAATTTTTGCACTGTTCTCAAGCGAGTTTTGCAGTAGCTACAGATCCCAGCGAACGCTGCTGAGATGCTGCTTTAAAGAAGGATTAAATTTTATTTAGGGTTGTCTTTTATCTCCTTTGGGAAGAGCTGATGAGAGAGCTAGCAGCCAAGGAGAGCACATCAAAAAGAAATTCACAGTGTGAGCTGCAGGGGTTCGGAGTTCCTGCTGCCTCTGGAGTTTGAGATGACTGGGACAGCTGGTGACTTAATGGCAGGAGTTGCTGTCACGCCTCCTGCCCCAGCTCCGAGAGCAGAAGGGCAGCACTACCAGGGTAGTTATCCAGCCTCCCACATAGCAGAGGTGTCTTTGTAAGAGTGGTTTCTTCAGCTCCTGGGAATGCATGAACTCAGCAGTTCCTGGGAATTCATGAATTCCAGCCTCTGATACTCTCCACTGCAACAACCGCACTGCATGCTGCCGTGCCTCCTCCCCTCTTCCTTGGCCAGCCTCAGCCTCAGAGGCATCGCTGCTCTTCTCTTTTTGTGCTCCTCTGCCTTTTTGCTCCTTCTTTCTTCTTCCTTTGCAATAACTTTAGCTTTCCATTCACTGTTCCCCTACTGCATGGAACTAGCAGACTGTGATCCGTCACCAGAGTTAACTACCCTGCATCTGTCTCTCCCAGCTTTCTTTTTTTTTTCCCCCCTCAAAATATAAAATCTTTGACATTTTCTGTGTCTAGAAATCTAGAACTGTAAAGGACATTAGAGTTCATGAGGTCTGTTTCCGTGTTGAACAACTACAAGTTCTGTTTCTTTCCAGTTCTTATTAAATTATTTAAAAGCAGGAAGTTTCCTCCCACTCATCCATGGGAAAGGTGTTTCAGGATCTGCACTGACACAGCAAGCCCAAACCTTTTTTTGCTTCTGCGTTAGGTGCCTCCACAGCAGCAGCAGCCCTTGTTTAGCTGGAAGTGTTTAGGTTAAGTGTTCACATACTACTTTCAAGTCGTTCACACACATCCAGTAAAACACATGCCTTGTTTTGGGGATCCCCTCTGTAATGGTTTAGTAAGTCTCTGATTTTCAACCTGATTTTTTTTTCATGGACAGGTTATGACCATTTGCCCTTATAATTAATAGCCATTTTAATTCATTGTTTGTTACATCCTGTTGTACCTGCAGCCAACCTTTGTTTTCCTAGATTAAGCAAGACAAACTCTCCCTACAAAATACAGACTTTCTGTTCTACTGCTATGCAAAAGTAAACAATTAAAGTATTAAATGTATAGTTAGGGAACTCCAGCAGTAACTTTTCTCCAGCCAACTCATTGTCTTTCCATGTACGTAGTAGCCTTGGGATACATAAATTATGAAACTCAAAGGATTGTAGGGGACAAAAACATTTTTGGTAGCTTTCAGTCAATCAGTCATATTATTTGCATATGAATGTGTCTGTGTTATGCAGCTACAGAAGAGTCTTTTGTACCTGTTAGAATAGAAATGGGGAAAGAACATAATCTTAGCACATTCCACTAACCAAACGACTGAAAAGTTTGTTTTGTTTTTAAATTATTTGCTGATTCAGACAATATGAAGTTGAGTAGAAGAAACCAGAATAAAGAAACAAAATTCTCAGCAATTATTTATCAACTGTTGTGGTTGTGGTTATATATATATATATATACAAGAGAGAGTCTGGATGGAAACGCAGTATGTTGGACTCAATTACCTCCTGTTCAGAAGATACAGAAACGTATATTAAAAAATACATAGGATGTATAGCACCCAATTATCTTTGATTTGTACCCTCTGTACTCATTTATGTCTGAGAATAGAGAGTGTGCGGGGCTGCCAGTGAATCATTAGTTTTTCTAGTTTACTTGGGAACAAACGTCAGCAGCTACAGATCTGTGTGGAACACAGCCCTGGATGTTTAATTTTCAACAGAGATCAGAGAGAGAGAGATTTGCCGTGCTTTTCTAGTAGGAGAAACTGTTAGAGGAGAGAAAGGCTAAGTTTCTGCAGAGGGGTATGAATCTCAAGCTCATGGGTGTTCTCTCAGGATTGTTGTGCCTTTCAGTCCCTGTAAATTATTTACCTAGCATTCCCTTACAAACATGACAGCCATAGACCACCATTCTTGATTCAAGCACTGCATTGCAAACATTTCATTTATTCTGAGCTATGTGTTAATAAATACATAAGTTTTCACAATGCACATACCATAAACAAATCTGTAAAAGGCAAACTCAATTTCTTGTTTACTTAGATCACCTTTTCTTGGCATCACAATTCCCATTATCTTAAAAACACACTATAAATTACATGATAAATGGTTTAATCGTGGCCATGCTGTTAGATGATCAGTTTAATGACAGGGAAGCTTCTATATTGACATATTGACATCTGAAATGAGAACTCTTGACTCTTATCTACAGCGCTCTGTCAACTTAAATCTCATTTACTTATTGCATTGTTTAACTAGTGATGATAATGTGTGAGATCCCAGAACTATTATAAATGATTCATGACTGCTATATATATTGCAGTAGCAAAGAGGAACTCTTGGACCCAGACCTGGAATTGTTATTAAAAAAAACCCCACAGAACAGCAGATAACTATAGGAAGGTGCAGTATCAGGACTGGGAACTGATCTTAGCCCATTTTTATAATTAACTGCATTTGAAGCCCATTATGTACTTGTTTTTTGTATGTCTGAGACCATGGTGCAGAATGGTTAAATCTCTTCAGTAAGAGAGAAGGCATGGAGGAAAGAATAAAAATATTTTTTCCCCAGCAGATGTAATAAAAATGTTTCATGTTTTAGTAGCACTTAGAACAGTGCGTATTTGGAGCTGATTTTTAAGCATTAGATTCTGGCGAGGGGAATAAAAAGTGGGAGACGGTTCCTGACAGAGGAAGATCCTCCTTCAGCAAGTGTCATCTCAACTCAGAATACAAACCTAAGCAATTGACGTCATGCTAAATGGATGTCTTTGATAATCACTAAGGTCTGGATTTATCCCACCTAACTTTAGAAACCTATCTGAGCTGCTTACGTTGGGGGTGTAGTAGCTCTAGTTGTCTCTGTATCCCACAGAGAGGCATTTGCAGGGGACGAACCGGATTTTCAGTGGGCTGAACAGCCTTTTGTGCTGATGATAAAGGGAGCGACTCCGGGTGTTGCATTTGTAACCGAGGCACTTCTGTTAGGTGCCCAAAGCTAGATGTGATGAGGCTGTGACACACCATCACAGCAGCTCCTACAGGCTTTCCTCTGGGTGTGTAAGTGTTCCTAGTGGTTGAGTTAGAAGGTTATAATGAGAAATTCAGCTGATAAGAGATCAAAGCTATACCAAAAGATTACTGTGCACTGCATTAAATGGGGAAGGAGCAATTTGATTTTTCACAGTGCAGTTCATGACTCTGTACTTTGGCCTTGTGTTGTTTGGACTGTGTAACCTTCAGGCAGCAAGTGGTAAATGATAACTCTTCTCTAATGTGACATTACTAACCATGAAAGGAATGTAGAGAGGTTGCAAATTCAATAACGAACATGTTTGCCCTGTTTCCGCTTTGCCAGTATTTTAAAGTGGAATGTAGTTTGTTGAGCTTAATGTGGTTGGATGCTTTTCATTTCATCCTTTCTTCTTCCACTGATGCATAAGACACTGTGAAAATAGCAATATTCTCTGTCTCCTGCAAACACAAACATTTTTGTGGTACATCGTTTCCTGGCCTTTACAGGTTTCCCCTTTCTCGGCATGAAAGGAGTCCAGGCCAGACAAAGAAGATGATAACTCCAAACTGAGTTGCTTTTGAGTTCTCTTTTGGTGAAAAAAAAAAAAAAACAAAAAAAAACCCCCCAAAACCCTGGGGTTTGGGGCTTCTTCTGTGACAAAGGCAGAAGTGACAAAGGCAGAAGATGCTTACAAACAGCCCTTCCCATATGATTGTCTAGTTAGCCCCTGCTCTCCAAGTAACTTCTGAGCCAAGTAATTTCCCAGAACTTTTTTAAAAAGAGGACATCTCAGCCAGAAGGTTGTTTGAGACATACTGTAAGCTTGTGTGAGCACATCCTGTTAAAACTGCAGATATAGCACAGGGGAAGAACTGAAGGAGTCCAGTCTGTGTCCATTTTACACAGTCCTTGCTGCTCCAGCATATGGGAGAGGAGAGATGTAAGGTACAGCTCTTCCAGTCCTAGATACAGAGAGGGAAACAAGATTGTTTCTGCAGCTACCTGCCTGTTAAACAGTAGCACTTCCCTGCAAGGCTGTTCATGCTGTTTCTTAGCCAAAATGTAGTGAACTCAAAAACAGGGCTGTTAACTTGTTCAGCATGAAAGACTATTACATCACACCCTGCTGCTGGCAAGGAGCCTGGGAACCAGGATATGTGCAGCAGGTCCTTCAGTTTGGCTCTCTCCAAAAAGCCATGCCACCTAGCAGAGCTCCACAATCTAGCTGTCTAATTAAACAGATTTAAATCTGATTAAGAGAACAGAAAAGTGTTCTTTGATTCTGATGTCTTAAAAAAAAAAAGCACAGGCTGGGAAAAAAGGAATCCAGTCTGCAAATGTACAAGAACTCCCTATTTCAGCATTCATGTGGCTTAAGGCAATATATTAGAGTGCCAAGACATTACTGTGATTCAGCTTTGATTTACGCCACAGTAAACTGGTCACAGAAATTAGAGCCAGAAAGGCTGTCATTTACCAGTGAAGAAAGCTCTTGCAGTGGTGTTGTGTCCAGGCGAGTTTTCAGTGCCTTAATACCAGCACTCCTCTTGGGAGATGATTCTGTTCTCTGACAGATCCTGTGGGCTGTAAGAAGCCATCATTGTTTAAATGCTTCTCCCTCCCTAGTGGAACTGTTGCTGTCCACGTGAAAGTGTGTTTAATTCCAAAATGGTATATATTTGTCCACTAGCTGGCATGTAACTAACTAGCTGCAAACCTAGTAAAGGAATAGTTTTTTGATGAACTACATAACAATGATGTTCAATATTACTGGGAAAATGTTTTGAGCCCACCTGATTTGATTTGACAGAGGTGGCTCCACTGAATTGAATATAGGCTCACAGGAGAATTATTTAATGTGGTTGGAAAGTCCATAGTGAGATTCAGTGGGATATAAAGAATAAATGAACCAGTAAACTCACTTGGAAATGAACATTACAAAAATAGAAAGCTTCAGTTATACCATACCACTTCTTTTTAATTATAGCTGCCATTTTTTTTAATATTTTGTTCTCCTACTTCACCTTCTCCATATTAGTCGTATCTTTTGTATCACATTTGGTATTTTCCTCCCCTTTTTGTATTTAAAATATGCAACAAACAACTTCCTAGCCATTTTCTATTGGTTAGGTTGCTTTTTTTTAGAGACTTATTTTGTTTAGAAGAAATAATGTCCAGTCACAACCTCCTAAAATACTGGTTTCCTAATGTATTTGTATTGTGGTTGCAGTGTTCAGATTCATGGCAGTCAATCTTAGGATGCAGAGAAACTGTATTTAAAAAAATGATTTTTTTTCTGCCCTAAGGAAATGTGTGTCTGTGTCAGCTTGTGGCTTTTTCTGCAGCCACACAGATAATTTAATCAGCTATCTATGGATTCACTCAGTGGAGAATTTATTTTAATGGCATAAAGTCCTACAATTCCTATTCCTCCTAGTCCTAGATCAAAAGGAGAAAGGCTAGGTGGAAAGGATGAATAGCCAGAACGCTGAGTTCAATCAATTCCCAGCTGCTTTGACAGCTCTCATAAGGCTATAAGTAGCTAAGGCAATTAAAACTAGAGCATCCATGAGTCTTTTTTAAGATACACACTGGTATCAAAATCGTGACCCCAGCATCCTGAAGACAGAGTTAGTGGCTTAAAGCTAAGTTACTTTTATCACGCTAAGTCCTGCACTATACATGGTATAAAAAGCCTAAACCTAAGGATCTGACCTCATGTGTCTATATAAATAGATATCTTTTGAGTAAGTAACATGACATAAGAGGGTGCTTTAAGATTGACAGCATGGTTTTACCCATTGAACTGATTGCTCATGGCACAGTTCATTTTGGAATTTTAGACTTGTTAGTTTAATAAGCATCTTGTTACTTTGCTAGAAGATCAGACCTTCCCATAAGAGTAAGCTCTATTAGCGGTTAGAAGCTGGATACATACTTTCTGATTTAATGTAAAGCTGCAGCTTAATAGAGGATTGCTGACAGTTTCTTACCAGCTATATCTGGGTGATTCTGGAACACAAAAATTATTTACCATCTAGGCTGTTTATTCCAAAACAGTAGGGATTATAGACCAACGTCTTTCTGTGAGAATGGAGAAGAGATGAACAGTTTTGAACCTGTTCTGTTGTACCAGGCCTGCTTGTGTTTTGGACTAGAGGGAAAATACAACTAAAAATAAGCAAAAAATACTTATGGAAGGGAACTCTACAAATTCCTCGACATCATCTCTCTTAGCCTGATTCTGTCTATATTGTATTTTTAGATACACTGTCTTTAATGGCCAACAGAGCTTTAAAGAATGTAAAAAGATGGCTGATACCAAAAGGACACAGACAACATAAAGCAGTGATATTCCTTTCTCACTTCCTCACAACATTCCCCAGTCCCTTTCTCTGACTGGATGAAAATAAACTGTTGAAGTTGGAAGAAATAAGGGGGACATCACAAACAACACTCACTTCTGTATGGCTTCTTTCCCCCAGTTTTATAGTGTCACTACCTGCTTGTGTGTGAGGAGAGCAATACAGCTCTTTAAAAATATGGCTTGTGCCCGTGTTTTTTTCTTTTAAGATCACAATCAAGCAAGTTTGGCCATTTGAAAGTCAGCTGCATGGGCTGCTGACTCAGAAGAGGACTAGATACCATCTTGGCAGCAGCTTGGAAAAATGCTTCCATTGTGCTGGTGAGATGAATGCAAAATATTTTTTCTTCAAGCTTGTTCACAACAGCATTCTCATCTGGAACTAAGGGTGGGGCCATGTGGAAGACATTTGTAGGAAGACAATAATGATTTGTACAATGCTCAAGGTATGCATAATCTTGTTTTATGATTAACAAAGGACAAGGCTCCTACCATATGGGGCTTATAAGCTGAAGTGTAAACTGGTGAAGTAATCAACAGAGAATAAAAGAGAAAAGGTAATGGAGGCAGAAGGTCAGCAAAAGAAGGGGAGGGGACAGAACTGAAGAAGAGAGGTTTTAATTTAGCTTTTTGTATGTTTAGGGTTACAGTAAATTTCCAGTGATAACGTTAATACCTTAGACTTTTCAAATTTTTATCTATCGTACTTTTTCACTTAAAGCTGCACAAGCCAGGGCATCTTTGGTATGTAGAAAGTCTTCTTCCTTGTACCTCAAAACAAAAAGTTACTAATTGCTGTTTTGTGGTGTGTGAGCATATATGATTCAAGCAGAAAAATAAACATGATTCTTGCCCCGAGGACCTTATTGTCCAAGAGCCTGATCTAGCAAAACAGGCCAGGCAAATTCTAAAACCGTAAGAAAGCATTGGCTTAAACAGGATTGCTCCTAAGCGCTGCTTCCAGTTTATGCTTGCAGAATAGATTTTAAGTGTAGCCATAACATAGCTAGCAATGACAGCAGGCACTGAAGAAAGGTAACCTGAAGGTTACAACGCTGAGTTTGATTGAGGTTGCTATGCCTTTATGTTGCTGAATCTCAGGTGCTGTTTTGTTTTGGTTAATGTCAATGTGATGATGGCCTTGATCCAGGAAAGCACTTAAATGTGTGGCTAATTTTAGGTATGTTGGTAGCCCTCTTGGAGTCAACAGTACTAGAGCATTTAAAGCTACGTGCATGCCTTGTCACTTTGCTGGATCTGGGTCTTTGTACAATTTTTATCATCTATTAAAACAGTTACAAATGACTAGTACAAGTACTGAAGATAAGAAAGGAAGCTGATGGACAGACAGGATGGAAAAAAAGAGTTGGGGAAAACACTAAAGGTTCAGAGGAAACTAAGTGAGGGAAAGATCTTGGGAATCAGAAAGGAAGAGAGCTGGTGGTGACAATGGAAAATAGCTGATCACTGAGTGGCAGGGAGAGCAGCAGCTGCAAGATTGCTATCTCCCTGCTGTTGGCTGTTTGGCCTGTCAAGATTTGGGTGTTGGGATTGTATTTACTTGGAAACATTTGTGGTGCATACTACCTCAGGATCCAGCCTCTTATATAAATGGAAACAGCTAGTGAAGAAGACATGGCTTATGAAAGAAGACAACAGATTCCTTCCCTTAAGCATGCAGATAATAACTGCAGACAGGGACAGGATGCTGCCAAAGCTGATTTCTTAGGGAGCACTGTGAGGAATAGTTTCCACAGAGAGTGCAGAACTTCCTTTCCTGGAATATGTCTTCAGAAAAAACCCAGCAAGATGCCACTGAGCATGGCTATGGTACAAAAGGGCATAATATAAACTGGTCACCAAGTAGTTTCTTCCATCATCCAAGGTTTTACAGGTACAGAGGTTATATTTTGAAGAAAAGGATGCCTTCCTCAGCTTTCCTTCTTTTTCTTATGGCCTCAAGCATTTGGCTGTTGCTGTTTTAGAGAAGAAATCTTGGAATTCAAAGAGTGTTTCAGTTACAGAGTCATTAAGGAAAACAAGAGTTTAAAAGGAGAAAAATATAGTGCTGGTAGATGGGCATGCTTTGGAGATCAGAGACAGCTGGCTGCAACCATCTGCCCTATCAGAGATCACTTGTGTGACTCTAAGTCACTTGGTCTCTCTGTGCCTTAGTTTCCCATTTATTAAAAAATGGGGTTACACTACTCTAAGTCAAATCCATTCTGTGATTCTGTGAGATGTTATGATAAGTATATAAAAAAGTTGTACAGAACTCAGATATTTTCTGAACAGGAGCTACAAGTGGCTTAAGTTAACAATAGATAGCATGTGTTGTATTTGAAGTTCGTATCAAGAGGCTTTTATGCTGCAGACTGTAATTGTATATAGGAAGTGATCATGTTTTCAGAGCACATCAAGATTTACACAAAAGATCACTGTAAAGTAGGCTG
>NW_010321390.1:37981-44340 GCF_000700745.2 Antrostomus carolinensis
CATTTAACTACAGACTGAATCCACATCTCAGCTTATGTGCTTGTGAACCCAGTATTTGCCATATCCGCACTATCAGCATCTGCTGCCCATGAATACACTTTTGTATCCGTATCTCCACAAGCTCTGCAGTACCACGAGCATGGTGACTTGCTGGAGCTGTATCCCTGATCTTTAGCGTGGAACTGATTTGAATTTTTTTCAATTCTGGTTCCTTGAGTACAGGGAAAAACCTTACCAGTATTTCCATGTCTCTTTATGATATTGTTTGTAGTCATAAAGCATTTAGCTCAGACACTTGAAAACACTTCTTGCTTAGCACAGTCTTTGCTGCAGTACTTCCAGACGGTGTCAAACCACAGAACCGGTACAGAGGACGATCTGGTTTCACCTGTAGTATACCTGAAACGATGGAAGGATATAGTTAAGAGGCTGTCAAAAGGGAAAGCATGCATGACAGAGGAAGATATCCATTGCATGTTGCTGTCATTGCAGATTTATTTTGCACATAACAATAAAAAAGCAGCAGCACAGAAAAAGTAGACCTGGAAGTAATTTAGGAAGAGGGTTAGGTTCCTCAAGCTACACAGATTCAGGTCTGAAGGAAAGCTTTTTGTAAAAAATTTATTTATTTTGAGATTACAGGTCAACCATAGGCTCTGTGTTGAAGGAAATTAATTAATGTGTTGGTTTGTCTACACATAATAGTAGCTACTCTGAGATAACGGACCTCACAAGCTTTAGTGGGGCCACCGATGGCACTCATGCCTAGAGTTTGTCACCTGTGGGGTGGGCTTGAACTCTAATGCACACATACAGCCCTTGAGTGCTACAAGGTAGTCCTTCTTAGGTGTTTAATGTTCTCTTAGAATTGCACTGGAAAATACTTTATTACCTTTGCCTGCCTCTTTGAGATACTTTCAAATACTCCTTCTGGAGCCCTGTTGAGTACTGAGGTCCTCAGTCATTATAAGCTCTGCAGAAAGTGGCCACCTATAGCACAGCTCATTTCCTCCACATTTACCCTGCAGTTACCTGCTGCTTAGTGCAGCTCTTGCCACAGAGTGAATGATTTGTTCAGTCCAGGTCTATGTAAATTTCTTGAAGTTTTGTTGAGATTGTGAGGGATTCAGCTCCCAGATGAAAGTTGTCTCTGTTTTTCAGTAAACCACCCTTCTAACTCTGACCTGCATCATCCTGCTAACGTCTAGGCTCAATAGATCCGCTTCCAGCCTTTCGAAACTGCTGATGATCATTAAAATTACATTTTAACGGTAGGCTACTAATAGGTTACTAGAATTTTGCAGAGTTTACTGAAGCCTGAAGTGTGGCATCAGTTAACTTCAGGCTTTGTTAGGGAAAAGGTGTTTCATTTTAAGTTAAAAAAAAAATACCATCATTGAAAGCTGGTGTAATGTTTGCACAGTGAGGTCACTATGTGTGACTGAGGCTTTGAAATATAACACTAAGATGAAGAAAGCAAGATGGTGTCTAGTAAATGTGTTTATTTAAATCAGATTTGGCTCTGAGTATTTTTTTTTTCAAATTTGTTATTCTCAGTGGCCCCTGTTTTGCACATTACTGGTCAGTACTCTGGCCTCAATCCAGCGAAAGTACTTAAGTGCTTAACTTTAACTAACACAAATAATCCTGTATTCAATGCCAGTGAATGAAGACCCATGTAAATGTGGGCTGACACTTACTCTTCTTTTCTGTTCACTTTAAATCAGTGGATGCTTACCTGGTTTTTACATTATTATTTGAATCTGTTATTTGAGGGGTTTTTTTAAATGTATGTTCGTCACAACAAAATATCTGCTGTAATCACGCTTATTATCATAGAATTGTAGAATGGTTTGGGTTGGAAGGGACCTTAAAGATCATCCAGTTCCAACCCCCCCTGCCATCAGCAGGGACACCTTCCACTAGACCAGGTTGCTCAAAGCCTCATTATTACCTGATTACTGCAGCGCTCTCCAGCAATAATTTCCCCTTGCCCTCAACCGTGCCCCTCCGTGTGATCAGAGGTAGGTCCTATTTCAGAGAGACTCAGGAGCACTCAAGCATATATGTGAAGTGTATCTTTTCAAGCATATGTGGTAACAAATATTTAAGACAAGAACACTGGAACAGATTAAAACAGTTAAGTGGCATCCCTGTGTTTGCAGAATCAGGTCGCACACTTTTAACATCAGTACTCTTAACAAACTCAGGGCAGTTCCTCACAAGTACTTCACACTTTGGAACTTTGCGTTCAAAAGGACAGAATTTAAATTGTTAATTTAGAATCATAGAATGGTTTGGGTTGGAAGGGACCTTAAAGATCATCCAGTTCCAACCATCAGCAGGGACACCTTCCACCAGACCAGGTTGCTCAAAGCCTCATCCAGCCTGGCCTTGAACACTTCCAGGGAGGAGCAGCCACAGCTTCTCTGGGCAACCTGTTCCAGTGTCTCACCACCCTCACAGTGAAGAACTTCTTCCTAATATCTCATCTAAACCTCCCCTCTTTCAGCTTAAACCTATTTCCCCTTGTTTTGTCATTAACTGCTCTTACGAAAAGTCTCTCCCCAGCTTTCTTGTAACCCCTTCAGGTACTGGGAGGTCACTATAAGATCTCCCCGGAGCCTTCTCTTCTCCAGGCTGAACAGCCCCAACTCTTTCAGCCTGTCCTCATAGGAGAGGTGCTCTAGCACTCAATTTGTTTGATTAATAATGTGTCACACTGATAATACTGATTCATACTTCACCTATATTTTCATGATTAATGTGACGAATGATTATTGACCACAAAGGCTTTTGTAGAGAATGCTCCTGATATTCTTGACCCAAAACTCTGCCTTATCAGAGTTGCAGAGTGATACAGGACCAGACCCACAGCTAGAGATTAGAGGTTACGTAAACAAACCCTGCCTCTTCTCCACTTCTGCCCTGACTTCTCTGTAAGAATTTAGCTGGGGATCTAGACTATTTCTTGGTCTTTTATGTCCTTTGAACTTTATTTTTCAGAATTGCTTAACTCTGCTGTCACTGGTACCATTTTTTTTTTCCTCAAAGTGAGGTGCTGGAGGACATTGTTCATGTGTAAGACAGGTTCTTTGTTTCTGGTGTTAGATCAAAGGAAGTTTTGTAAATCTACCCTGTTTCCTCAATTAAGTCAGTGACAGAACTCACTGGGATTAAACTGCAAGTTCATTTCCAGACAGAAATATTTAGGAAGGGCTCTCCACTAAAAATGTGAACTCACTCTGCAAATTCAGCTCACAAGTCTTCAGGGTAAAGAGATTTCAACACTCATTACTGTAATTGCAGCAGAGATGTAGTAGAAATGCAAGGTGTCCGTTTCATCATCTTTCCTAGTGCTGAATACACATTTCTATTCTTTTTTTTTTTTTTTTTAAGATTTGGCTAGATTTGATTGTTGTTCCATTTATTTTATCCATTTAACCTATTAAAGATCCCCAGCTGTGATTGCGTATCACTAATAATTAACCCTGTAAAGTAATTAGAATTATAGCTACTGTTATGTGGTAGGATACCTGCAGCGGGAGACTAGTTACTAGTTCTAAAATGTAAATACAATATATAGGCGATCTGTATTGCATGTCAAAAGAGCTTAAAGCCACTGGGCAGTTCATATTCTGATGATATTGGGATGAAGAAAAAAATTCCAATGGCAAACTCTTGAGCTGTTTTAAAATGAAACCATTAGAGCCAACTTCCACCTCAGCATACAGTATTAAAAAGATATATAGAATAGATACACTTGCTCCATCACTTTCAGACGTGCTGCAGGATAGTTGTGTCTCTAATTCACTGAGGGCCCTGCAGATTAGTGACAGAGAACCAAACTGACACCAGTAAGGATCCATACAACGGAACCAAACTGACACCAGTAAGGATCCATACAATGGAACCAAACTGACACCAGTAAGGATCCATACAATGGAACTAAACTGATACCAGTAAGGATCCATACAATGGAACCAAACTGACACCAATGAGGATCCATACAACAGAACCAAACTGACACCAGTGAGGATCCAGTGTGGAGAACACACAGTGCCGATACGGAGTGCATTTTCTGTGATGGGTTTTGTGATGGGATTTGGTTCCTGTGTTCTACACAAATTCTAATCTCTTGAGTTGTCACCACCTTCATTTATCTGTGCTACACACTGATATGATTATAGCATCTAATATTTCAAAAGCTTTTAAAGACTAGAACAAATTTTATTGCATTCCTTCCAGGTACAGGAAGAAAAAACTTGAATCCAGTGTTTTGCGTGAGACATCCCCTTCCTTACTAGTTTGTTTGGTGCTGGAACAGAGATTCTTTAGAATAAATGGTAGAAATTACAATTCCTGCACAGCTGCTCTGTTCACTCCGAGCTTTTCGAGGTAAGGAGGACTTTGTATCAGAACCAGGCCCAAAGCTCTTCACTGGGACTGGCCATGTTCTCTAACCACCTAATAGACTCCTGGACTGCCACCCCACAGTCAGCCTTTTCACCAGGCAGTTAGCATTTTTAAATACAGAAGGGATCCAAGATGGGATCCTAATCTGAGCCTCACTGATTCTCATGTTCTCAGTCGTCATAAACCACTGGTATCAGTTATCACACTCCAACAGAAAACAAGTAGGAGTTTAATTTACAGTTTAATCAGCAGATTAAACCTTTTTTTTCTGATAACTTCTGTCTTTTTCCACTTCATGAACCAGACTAAATGAAACCAAAAATAAGCAGTGTTTTAAATTAATTTTGCACAAACAGAATGCAACAGAATAAGCATATCTATGACATGCATTTGGAAAAGTTGTTCATTGACAGCTCATCAGGAGAAGAGCTGTTAACTACTTGAGTTGTATAGAACTGTAATTGTAGTAAGGAGCAGTAGCAAATGGTGGGAAAATTACCATTTGTAGTTTACTCTTGCATTCAAAATGGGTTTGCCTTGATTTGCATTTAGATGGGAATTCCTTCTAGTTGCTCTTCAATCCATTAGGTTTTATAAGGTAAGTAGGGGTGTTGGGTTTTTTTTTTTCCCTTCTGAAGTACTTGGAAGGGCATTCAGTTTTACTGCTGGACTAAGAGCTGTGCAGGTGGCAGTCGTACATATCAGTATTGTGTCACTGCCTTCATTGATTAGAATGAAAGGAGGAGTAAAAAAGTCAGGAAAAGCTTTGAGACAGGCAGCTTTCAACTTCCCTGGAAATGCCTCTTTCTAAATAAAGCACGGGTAGCATTTTTGTTGCAATGCTTGAATAAATCTGTTCTACACAGACTTGTGATTTGCAGCAGCTTTTCTTTTTTTAGGCTGTTCTTTCTACTCCTACCCAGTCATCAAAGACTAATACGTAATCTTTATTATTACTCAAACAGTATTTGCTTTAGAATTTTTCTAATTTAGAATTAAGGCAACTTGTTTAGGGGGAGCAAAGCAAATTTACATTTGTATTAGACTGTTAGTAAACTGGCTTTTGCACAAAACATACATATAAAGACTTTGCATTTAATTCCCATACTAAGACTAAATACTTTTTTCTAAAGATTGGAAAAAAATAGAAACAAAAGAAAATAAGTCTGGAGAAGACATTAAAAATTCATTTTCCCCCACAGCACAATCAATTATATATAAATAATTCCCAACAAAGCATTGCAGCAATGCTCAATATTATTTTGACATTTTTTTTTTTAACCTATAGGTAAAAACCTCCTGTGACAGAGATTTTACAGGTTTATTTCAGCAAAGTGTGTTGGTGCTTCACTGTCGTTACATTCGGAAAGTTCTCCCAAAGACCAACCTAACACTCCCTTGCTAAAGGCTAAGTAGATAACTCCTTATTCCATAACCAGCAGACCCAGAAGATAGCTTATCGCTTTCCTTCTTGCAAAAACACATTAAATTTGGAGATTGTTATTGTATTTTCATTCAGTATTCCTTGTTTCTAGACCAAGAAACCGGGAGGTTTTCAAGTCCTTCTTTACAGATCATGTTTTCTGCACTCCTAGATCACTGGTGTTGCTTTTCTTTGGACTCTCTTGGTTCATTCTTGAGTTCAGTGCCCAAAACTGAATGTAGTATCCTTGCTGGTATCTAACCAGGGGATGTGTAGAACAGATTCTCTGTGTCTTACCTATAACACATTTGTAGATAGTGTGATTTTTTTTTTTCCCCAAGAATCTGACATTGTTGTCTGACATTTAGTTTCATTCTCAGGTGTTTTTGTTGCATGACTGCTGCAAGCCAATCCTTTCCTATTTTATTTTTGCATTTGATTATTGTGTAACGCGCTCTACTTACTGATATCAAAGTGCATCCTGTTTTTCAAAGCATTGCAGCAATGCTCAATATTATTT
>NW_010321391.1:0-405 GCF_000700745.2 Antrostomus carolinensis
GTGTTACAGGGGGAGAGTTTATAGGAAATGGCTTTAATTTTGCTCAGAGAAATCTTGTTGAACTCTTCACTGTCTTTTTACAATATGACAGTGTTCCATGCCCAGGGGAAGCAGATGTTCAACAGCAACTCCATCACCAAGTTCCTCGTCCCAGCATTTTCAGACACCCAGGAATTACAGCTCCTGCACTTCTGGCTCTTCCTGGGCATCTACCTGGCTGCCCTCCTGAGCAATGGCCTCATCATCACCACCATAGCCTGTGACCACCACCTCCACACCCCCATGTACTTCTTCCTCCTCAACCTCTCCCTCCTTGACCTGGGCTCCATCTCCACCATTGTCCCCAAATCCATGGCCAATTCCTTCTGGAAAATCAGGGTCATCTCCTACCCAGGATGTGCTGCA
>NW_010321392.1:0-261 GCF_000700745.2 Antrostomus carolinensis
AGTGCACAAGCGCCTGTCCACTTGGTAACTGGTGTTGGGTATTTGTTGGTGCTAAGTGCTCAAAGTGCTGCAAGGACATTACATCTCCAAACGGAGGCCCTTGGAGACCCCCACTGGGGATCAGTCAGTACCTATGGACTTTTGTGTCTTTTTAAATTTCTCTACAAGCAACACAAGAGTCATTGCCCAGAATGGAAATGCCACCGTTTCCACTTTTAGAACTAAACCAGCTTGGTGTAGTTACACTTCACCACACATTTC
>NW_010321392.1:318-547 GCF_000700745.2 Antrostomus carolinensis
AACATTTTAAAATCGACTCATAATCCAGTACAGCTGCCACCAGATGTTTTCTTTATTTGAGGAGACAGAGTGTGGGCAGGAATACCATCACGTATTCATGGAGGTCCCTGTAGTTTGGGCCGTTTAACCCTGTTGACACCTCATATTCCCATGATTTTGGGAAAGTTCAAAGATCAGATAAGAAGCAAGCGTAGCACCCACTCATTTGAGCACGACTGTGATTCCAGTG
>NW_010321393.1:0-2344 GCF_000700745.2 Antrostomus carolinensis
TGTGACCAAAGTGCAGGACCCGGCACTTGGATTGTTGATCCTCATACAGCTGGCTGCAGCCCATTTATCCAACCTGTCCAGGGCCCTCTGTAGAGCTTTCCTACCCTCAAGCAAATCAACATTTGTCACAGAAGGAGATCAGGTTAGTCAGGGAGGACCTGCCTTTCATAAACCCATGTTGACTGGGCCTGATCACCAGGTTGGCCTGTGTGTGTTGTGTGATAGCACTCAAGGTGATCTGCTCCATCACTTTCCCTGGCACCGAGGTCAGACTGACAGGCCTGTAGTTCCCCAGATCCTCCCTCCAGCTCTTCTTGTAAATGGGCATCACATTTGCCAACCTCCAGTCAAGTGGAACCTCCTCCCCAATCAGCCAGGACTGTAGATGATGGAAAAGGGTTTGGCGAGCAACTCTGCCAGCTCCCTCAATACCCTTGGGTGGACCCCATCTGGCCCCGTAGACTTCTGAAGGTCTAATGGGCTGAGCAGGTCTCTAACCATTGCCTCCTGGATGATGGGAGCTTTGTTCTGCTCCTCGTCCCTGGCTTCTGGCTCAGGGGACTGGGTACCCAAAGAACAGCTGGCCTTACTATTAAAGACTGAGGCAAAAAAGGCATGAAGTACCTCAGCCTTGTCCTCATCCCTCGTCACTATTGTTCCCTCTGCCTCCTGCCTGTTGAAACCCCTGCACAGGTATCCTAAGCACAGTAGTCTAAACTTTGGTCTCTACAGTTCAATGGGTCTAATGTATCTGGTTTGCTAATTACAAGTGGCTCATTTTCCACCTTGCGTCACATTCAAGATACATTCTGCAGGCCTAACACTAACTTTTTTTTTTTTTAATTTACTTTTTTAGTACGGAAGCAAGTTCAAGACTTTGAAAAAAAGGAAGATATTAGAGAAGTTTTGGTATTGCCCCTATCCTTCCCATCTCCCAGTAGATTCTTAGACAGATTTCCATTCCACTGAGATTAATTAGAAGTTAAATATATTATCAGCCTAAGGATGACATCCTTTCTTGTGTAATGAAGCAATCGGAAAGAAGAAGGCCATCTTGGTTTCCACCTTCTTGGAGCCTGTCTGTCTTGAAGTGGCAAAACAAATATTTTCCTTGATTACACCCTGGCAAATTGCTGAACTGCACTTTTTATCTCACAAAAATAGATGTGTTAGATATCTACAATGCTTGAAATTTTGGCAGTACTTTGTGTCACCGAGGTGGCTGCTTTCATGCAAGCAAATCTCTGTGAACTCACATGGCTATCAACCTCCCACTGATGGTTGACACAGCCTGTGATAAGGGGACTTTGTCTCCTCTTAATTTGATAAATGAGGGTGTATTCAGTAGTCCTTGTTTCAGGACCCAAACCACCACAACATGCATCCTGACTCCTGCTTCAGCCCATTTTTCTCTGTCAGTAGAGTTGATGACATGACCTCTGTTCATTATGCATGTTCTTTTGTTTCTACAATAGTCATAAAGAAGGACAAGATTTTCTTAAAGGAAGGTATTGTGACTTTTACAGGCACTAGTTCCTGCCAGTATTGTCTCCTGTTGGACTGCCTCTGAAGACCAGGATGATCAGAATAGCAGAATAAATGTTTTCTCTGCATAATTTCTGTTAAGAAGCTTGTGAAGCAACCTACATATCTCATGGTGATACTGCATTTTTGAAACAGAAATTTAGATTTGTTGTAGCCCCAGAAGGGGAAAAAAAAAAAAAAAAAAACAAAAAAGCAGTAAGTTTTTGGTAACTGGGTCCTAAATAATCCTATGAAATCTTCATAATTGTCAAAGGAAAATTGAGAGACTGAAGTCAGAATACAGGGAACTGGCTATGTTCACTTGCTTTTGTAAATGTTGATCTCTTGAAACCATGAACTGAGAAGGCACATTGTTTTCTCTGTTCAGTTGTTGTTGACTGCATTTGCAAAAAAACATGGTCACAGTTGACTGCACGGGAGTGATTCACAGACTGAAGGCAAGCATATGTCAGGGAACCATAAAGATATTGAATGTGCGCAAAAAAACATCCTTCTTTTGTTTGGCACAATGTCATTTGCTGGTCATTGTGCAGCTTCAACAGAGAATAAGATTTTTTTGTGTGTGTGACAACTTAATGAATGGCATTTATAAATTGCATCTTCGCACAATGTAAAGACTGCTGATTGCCATCAAGACAATCTTACACTGTGTTGAAAGGATCATGCCAGCTCCAATATGGGAGCAGTAAGTGCTTAGGTCAGGCTGTCATCTTCAGAAGCTATTTCATCAAGTGTACTTATGTCACTAGAAGCTGGAGTTTTTTCATAAATGTATTTGGATAGCTTTATTCTTGTCAGA
>NW_010321394.1:0-14581 GCF_000700745.2 Antrostomus carolinensis
AATCCCCATCATTCTGTGATTCTGTGATACTTTGAAGGGAAAGCATTAGGGAGATTTTCCTTTTTCATTATATACATCATCCCAAAACACATTGCTCCTTGACCAGACCCAGGGAAAAATGACATGACTATTTACTAACTACAGCTATGGTCTTTAGGGACTGAAGACTATCTATTTCCATGCAGATAAACAGAAGATACAGAATTTGGCATCTCCAATTGACCCTACAATGAATAAGCTCCAATAATACTGCTGTTTCACTAAACCACTGAATATTGCCAGACTACAATATACTGTCTGTGTTCTTTGAGGTGGTAGGTATAGCAAGAGGTTAATCATCATATTTCATTATCAGAAAATATTTTAGTGAGGCCCTTTCATAAGTAGAGTGTCAGTTAAAAGCAGATTACCAAACCATGAATTTTAAACAGTGAAACAGAAGAAGAGTGTAAGGGTCAGGCTGTGGGGTTTTTTTCCCACTCCCTAAACCATGAAATTAAGAGACTTATTCCAATTAGTTTAGAAAATGACTGTCTCTGAGTAAAAGAAATGTAGAATACCTGTGAAACTTGTCAAGGTGTCTTACGTATTCTGACTGTGACTTTAGGACCATTTTTTAATCAAATATTCCCCCCCCCACAATACTCTGCAGTTTTGCCCTGAAGTGCATAAATAGCAAATATGTGACATGTCATATGCTGTATAACACTCATGAGTGTCTTCCATATTTAGCTATCAAAGGCTTTTACTCTTTTATATACACTGATTCCACATTAAATTATGCACCAAGATGATTTTGTAGGGGGAGAAAGAGGAAGAAAATGACTTTTTTTTAGTGGTGAATTGGAAATACGACATTATGGATAATTTCTCTCTCTCAAATAAACTAAACATATTTCAAGATATAAAAGCCTTACTGAATTCTCTTGTTAAAAGCTGCAAATAATTTCAATTCATCATTCCTCATCTGCCTTAAGATGAGTTTTCTGTTGCATTAATGATAGCCAAAAGGGTTTCGCTGAAAACAAGAGGGGGGAGTAGTTCAGCTTGGCTTTCTCTGGCAGAATGTATGCACAAGTTGACTAACAGGAAAGATCATTTAACAGCAGAAACAACAAAAGAATGTGCAAGGAAATTTTAAGCTTTTATGATGGGCTTAATGCTAGAGTAATGGAACACTTGCATTAATGCTGCCTTTCTTATTCAGGCCGGACCAAGTATATGTAGAGTTTGTTCTATAATAGTAAAACATAAGACCAAACTTTGTCCTTTTGTTTTTGTTTTTGTTTTTTTCTTTTTAACAAATGATAGGAGAACAAAAGCAATAATCAATACTAGCAAAGTATTTGCTATTGTAACCTCTCCATCATTTTATGTGTGTCTCTTAAATATATATAAAACCATGTTAATATATCTTGCATACATCTTCTTCTCGAAGGCTTGATTTATATTAATTTCCCACAATTATTTTTCTTCTTAATGGACCCACATTCAACTCCTTTTGAGTTCAAGTTGCAATCTTTAGTTTTTATTTGAAAACTGAACCACAGTGACGAAGGAGCCACTTTGAAATGTGGAAACCTAAAGTTTCCTGGTTTTGCAGAGAAGTAAAGCTCTTCTGGCAGCACATCTATAAAAAAGGAGAAGAAAAAAAAAAGAGAGAGAGATTGTGAACTGGTAGAGATGGAATGAAAAAATCAATTAATTTAATTTCTTTTTTTATGAGGTTTGTTTTGGACATTTTTTTTTCTTTTTACTTTTTTTTTTTTTTTTTTTTTTTTTTTTTAAATATAGAATCTGGAATCAACCCAACTTGGAAAAAGAGAGAGTTAACAGAAAAGAGACTTAAATAAGCTGTATCAGTGGATATTTTAACTCAACACTAGTGCATTGTTTCATTTATTTATTTTAAATAAACAAACAAAGCTCTCAGGTGAATTGATTCGTTGTTACTTAATTGGTGGCAATTTTATTATCATCCATATATCCTTAATCAAAATTCTTCCTTGCACATCTCAGTGATCTCAATAGCCTTTTGCACATACCAGGAAAGTTGACTGTCTGTGTCAAGATCATCTGTGTAGTTTGAAGAAGAACATTTTACCCTCAGGCTCTTAACAGTGCATTGATTATACAAAAGCACCTTTCCTTGGCAATCCTATACACGTGCTTTGCTTCATGCTGTAATTAGGAAGTGCTTGCTTTTTACCAACAGAGTAGAAAAAGACATATTACCTCTCTCCCCTGTCCATCTCAGGCTTCAAGGGAAAGACATGGCTCTCTGAGTGCTTGGAGTTAAGGAAGTTTGATTTCCTATGGGTTTGCCCTTCATGATTCAACCCTCTGGGGTGTGATAAGAGTTGAGCTCTGATGGAAACCTTATTGTGGTGGTACTGAGAGGGGAACTTCTCATTTACCAACCTGCCCATTGGAACTAGTGTGACCATAACAACTTGGAAGATGCTCAGAGATATTTGGTTGTAACTAATTGACTGAACAAAATAATGTGGTCAAATTTGGTTGGAATTAGCTAAGAGATTATCAAGGGAATAGGATAGAAAGAAACCTATGCATGTAGCTGGTACTTACTGGTTGTGTTTAGGGACCTGAGCTAAGAGTAAAACATGTTGATTTGAATCTTTCCCTGCTTACATAAGCTTTACACACCACAGTGTGGGGTCCATTAACCCTACAGATTCAGTAAAAAACGTAAGACAAGAAAGGAGACTAGGCACGTGCTTAAAGTTAAGTGTTTGCTTAAAGTGATATTCTGAATCAAGGATTTATGTTGATGAATGAGGAATCACTGGAAAATTATGCATGAATTGCTCTTTTAGATTTCTTTCTACCATATTTTACACTAACTGTGTTTTGATTAACATTTATTTCCTGGATTTTCTGTTAACTTTGAAGACCCAGACTACATTTTGAATAAAGCAGTGGTTTCCTGAATAAACTCAATTAGCATAATAGTTTTATATGTGTGTGTATATATATATTAGGAAAAATACATTCTAATATGATTAATTTTTCATTCATGTTAAAGCTTTAAAGCTGTCATCATAGAATCTACAGATGAGGTGTATTTCATTCTTTATTGAACAATTTAAGGAGATATGCATTAATATTATTCAGAAAGCAATCATAGGCATGCTTTATAGTACTTTTATACCCATATCAAATGAATTCCGTGACAAGTTAAACACGGTAGCCTTTAATCATAGGAAACTGCAAGGCACTTCAGCTGCATAAATTAGGGACAATTAGCTAAAAAAACAAAATGAGCTACACACATGCAGCTCATTATTTTTAATTTGAAATTTTATTTATGCTGGAGTCAGTTGCTATCTGATATACCAGATGCCAGGTAAAAAAAAAAAAAAGAATAAAATATTGGCTCTGAAGTCAGGGAAGTGTTCCGTAGACAAGCAGGACTGGAGCAAGTATGTGTTTTGATATTAACATCAAAGATGAGAGATGCCATGTTTCCTTAGGTGATCTGTCCCCAGTGTCTCTTGATGAATGCAGAAGCATGTAGTTGCAAGCTGACGTGATGCTTTTGGTGCATGTCATAAAATCACTTCATCTTCCCCCCCTTTCACTTTGTGATCATCTGTTCTGATGGCTCCTCTACACCCTAGAGTACTTCTGGCTGGAAACTCTCTGTAGTCATCTCTGACTCAGGCATGAAAACCATAAAGACACTTTTGGTTTACCAAGTCTGAGCTATCTGAGCACTGGTGCAGGGCAAGTCAGATTACAGCACTTGTTGGCAGGTGGCACTCATGGGGTCATATCTGGGGTGTCTCTGCTCATACTCCTGGAGAGAATTACTGAGTGTGGTCACTGTCCCAGCTTGTCTCCCCATCACTGCACCAATTGGTATCAGCCTGAAGAGACAATCTGGACCTTCTTCTGCAGCGACCCATGAAGTCTCATGTGTCTGAATGTCCTCTCTCTTTCTGCCAAGGCTGTGAGCTGCATGAAAGAGCAAATGTTCAACACCAGTCTCACCCTAAAATGGGCCTGTAAGGTAGTGCAGGTCCAGCCCTCAAGGCTTTTTGTTGGCTGGACAGCTTGTAGCTCTTGTAGGACAGCTCATCGGGATCTACAGAATTGAATTTTGGGGGGAAAACCTGTAAGGGCACTTACCTACTTAGACACTGCCATGTACTTAACAAGATGTTAAATTTAAAGATCATTCTACCCTGAAAAGAGAATATGAAAACAGCTTTTTATTACTTGCTAGATCTAGATCTGCCTGCCTTAGAAACTAGCCTCTCAGCAGCATAAGACCAGGGTCATGCACTAAAGCACAAGCATGCAGGCTTCTGCAGTGGGACACAGCAAATATAAATTGAAAGCAAATAGAGAAAGAACTTGTCAAAATTCTTCTTACTGCCTTTTCTCAAGTAGACTTATAATGTTCACAGATGAAACATTGTGTGGGGGAACCTGGATGAGGTGTCTCCACTAGTAGGCAGGCTCCAAATATCTCCATGATGCTGCTGAGGCAGTTTTATTCAATCATCAGTTAATTGGTTCAGTCTAGATTTTCCTTAAAAAGGATTTGGGAATGCAACTGGGGGATCATTTGTGGTAGTTCTAGAGAAAACAGACAAGGACACAGGTGAGAGTAGTCAGGGAAGTTGGTAATGGGTGAGGTCCACCAGCTGGAGCTGGGTGGTGGGAAGGGGAGATGGTAGCAGGGCGTCTGAGGGCTGGTGTCTGCAAGCATCTTTGGAAGAAGAGCCAGACTGGATGAAACATCCTGTTGGCACCCAGTGAGACTGTGATGACCTAATCAGGTATTTCTTGTTTTCGTTTCTGTGAATTTATTTCTGTGGCTTACAGAAGGGATGCCTTGGGTAAAAGAGCTCCAAATCAGTTCTGTGAATAACTTCCATCTCTGTAACCCACACTTATCAGGGACTAGCATTTGCTCTAAAGTATTTCTCAATGTGAACCTAGTGCCTGATAGGAAAATTAAGAGTGACTTAAAGCTGGATATATTGGTTTTTTTCTGCACATGGCATTTAGAGTTGACATAATTTCAATCTAAAAAAAAAAAAAAGTCTCCTTTCACCTCTTATTCAAATTTATTAAAATAACCACACCCCTCCCTTTCTGAAGGGCTTCCCTAAGGACAACACTTTGTAAGAAAGAGCAGTTTCTGTGCCACTGATGTTACTTATTCCAATTTTATCAGCTCCTGTATATTTCTGGAAGTGTCTCAGTGTTAGTATTTTCAGCATTTATATCACTGTAGAGAATTGTTTTGCTGTTACATGAGAATTTGGGAAGCTCTCAGAGGAAGAAAAGAACCACCATTCACAATTGATATGAAAATTCAATACTCAATATCTTTGAGAAGTTAAGAAACATTTCAGTGCATTGTATTTTAGTTTTTCTGTTTTTAAACAATTTGGGAAGTTCTTCTGACTAGAATAACATTAATTTCAGTTTGACAATATTGAAAGGTAGAAGATTTGTCAAAACTGTCAGTTTTATGAATAGTTACAATTTTCATACACTATCATGTTAGCTAAAAATAGTTAATTGAAAAATTTTCAGTCTCTAATTTTGATATTTTTTTCACCAACTCCAAAATTGAATAGAGAAATCACAGCCCAGACAGGCCGTCCCAGCCCCCTGGTGAAGTGCAAGGTTACCCTCTCCAGGCTTTCAATCTAGGGGCTTTCAAATAAGCAGTAAATCAATTTGCTGGTGTTTTTGAATGTTTTAAAATATGCATTACAAATCCTCTGTTAGCTGAACCCTTTTCAGGGAGGATTTCTATACTATATATCTTAGCAAGAGTTCAGAGGGTGCCAATAAGGAAAAAAAAACAAACAAAACAAAACCACCTTTTCCAAAAATGTCTTTGTATAACATATCTCCAAATTCAAGGAATTCTCCAGTCGAACTGTCCTCTATGTGTCGTAGGATACAAATAGCATTGCAAAACTGAAACTGAGCTGCCATGAATTATTCAGAGCACCAGAAGCAGCAGCTGTTATTTGTATTTGTCTCTAATTTTGAAGGGTGGAGAATTGGAGGCCTTCACTGACAACAGAGGGGAAGAGGAGGAGACAGTGGGAATGAATTGCTGCCCAACACCTCAGATGCTAAAACATCTGCAACGCTGTGTTTAATTTGGTAATCTAAACTGCGGTCCCTTCTGTTAGCAAAAAGGGCAACAAATTGGTTGTGTGAAACTCTGTTTCTTCCGACAGGTAGAGAAATAGTCAGCCCATCTCGAATGACAGAACAAATTCTGGATTAAAAATGATCAAAGCCAGGCAGAAAAAATATCTTTATATCCATGAAACAGCTCTAGGGAGAGATAGACTTTAGAGATGTATGCAGAGTGCAATCATTGTATTATGAAAAAATACTTTTTTTTTTTTTTTCCCCTGAAGTGAAAGTGTTTTGGGATGGGAAGATTGGACTAGTCTGTATTATTTTAATGTGTATAATGTTCATCAAGTGTCTGGCTTCTGCAGGTGTGCCTTTTCTCCTTCCAATGCAGCAAATTCAGTAACTGAATTAAAATCAGTATGAAAGTGGCATGTTAAAGAGGAGATGGGAGTTTACAGGATTTTATTAACTATTAGAAAGATTAAGTTTTGCAGATTAAGCATGAAGTACCTTGAGGAAGGAAACAAAGTTAATGAAAGATGACTGCAGTTAATCACAACTATTTAACAGGTGGGATGCAATATGTTGTAGACTTAATCCTCCAATACGGTATTGTATTGCTACTACAGTGCAGCACAAAGGAGTGTGCAGTATTTTTTTTTTTCACTGTCACAGGGTAACTGTATATTTCGTAGAAACTCTGATTGGTTATTTCCACTAGAGCATTATTTAAGCAATGATTCTCTCTCTAATGCAAAGCAGAAAAATTTCTTTGAGTACAAAGAAATCAATATCAGCAAACAAAATGCTAAAGAGTTCAGCACTTACTCTGAAGCTTAAGCACTATTTACTCTCTAGGGATAAACCCTAAGGTCCTTTACTCAGGCAAACTCTCTTTGATAACAATGGTGTTTGCTTGAATGAAGACAGAATTAAGAAGCTCATGATCTGGGTCATGAGATTTTGCTCACCAACCTGTAAAGATATTAAGCAAGGATTACACAAGCACAAAACTCACACAAAGACTCCATTTCACTAAAATACATTTCAGATCTTTTTTTTTTCTTTTTTTTTTTTTTTTTCTTGGAAACAAGAAAGAAAATGGCCAAAAATATAAAGTTAAGACAAATTAACTTACATAACTTCCAGACTATAAACTGAGGTGCAGCTCTGCAAAGCTGAGGGATATAGCTTCATATGAGAAGAGAGACATCTTTTAGGATACTGCTTGTTCACAAGGTAATATGGGGCACCTAAACAGGCCTGTACATAACAATAGAAGTATTGGCCTCATTTTTTTAGAAAGTATTGTGGGATCAAACCCAAATCTAGGCAAGAAGAACCTCTAATGTAGTTAATTTACAATTATAAAAAGAGAGGAGAGAATTAGCAAAAATGAATTGTCTCTGGCTATTTTCCTCTTTCGAAGGAGGAAATGAGCCCAGTTTGGAAGGTTCGGCTGAACCTGGTGCAGAAAGAAAGATGCTGTGCATCATTTCATGGTAGTGAGAGCAGGAAACCAAACTGCAATGTAGCTATACAGTTGGTTTATTTTTTTATATTTGTTTACTATTTATTTTAATGGAATTGAATACCTGGGAGAGGGGTGAACACCTGTCCCACTTTAAGCTCTGTGGGGAAGTTTCTCCAACACCATGGGTTTCACCCTGTGGGCTCTTTCCACTGCTGGAGCTGAGCCACTGCCCCGACCCTCCGGGGACAGACAGACACTTTGCGTTCCCAGGTGACTACACAAAAAGTTTGCTACCCCTCACTGCAAGCTGATTCCATTAAATAGAGTCTGGAGATCTTCCATAAAGCCTTTCATATTAATCTCTACTTAATAGGAACAATAACTGAAGGTTTTCTTATAAAACAGCCACGGGTGAGATGACAGCAGAGAGCCCAGCTCTGATGGGCAGGGGCAAAGGAGCAGCACAGGGAGCATGGAGGTGGCTGCTTCTCTCCCGCCTCTGTTTTCCCCCTGGGCCTGAACACAATATTACTCCATCAGACAAAGGCTGTCTCCCATTCCCCTGGCAGTCCTCGGCACAGACAGCTCACCATCAGGTTGATAATTAGTTAGTTAATCCAGGTCTCACAGGTAACCCATGGAGTCTATTAATCCAGTTTCCATTAAAAGGTGCCTGTTTGCAGCTGCTCAGCCCTCACACGTGAACTGTCCATCAGTGCCACCAGCACTGTGAAAGCTTTTCAGTGCAGAGAGCTGTAATGGAGGTTTTGAATGGCCTGGGATGTTTCTGAGGTGCCTCAGCATGAAGATTTTTACCAATTTATGGCCTCTCAATAATGGATTTCAGCCATTTGGGGAGAGACAAAAGACTCCAATGAGCACTCCTGCCAATGTTCTGCTTGAGCTTCTCAGCTGCAATACTCTAGTAAGTAGTTTTTAAAATAAATTGGTGAAGGTTAGATTATTCTTCTGAGAAGTGGAAGTACAAGGGTGTCATTCCTAAAGGGATGCCTTGAAAGGGGGACAACCTGCTGCTTTTCCCCCTTTTCTCTACCAGGTGAGTAAGGTATTGCTGTTCCCACTCCTCAGCTCACTATCTCAGGCTGCCGAATACAAATTTCTTTATTTCTGACACACTCGAGCACATGGGAGGAATGAGTAGGAGCAGGTTCCCCTTTACAACACACTTCAATGGCTCACAACAAAAAAGTCTGCATTCGTGGCAAATGAGAGCCCTGAAAAACTGGTCCAAGTCTCAGCTTCAGGACAGAGCTTCCCAATCTCTTGTCATGTAAATACCAGTAAGAGGAGAACCATTCACAAGAGCAAGAGTCAAAAAGCTGGGACTCTCTCAGTCCTCTAAAAGACTGCCATTTTCTCTCTTTGTTCCTTCCTGTCCAGGACAGAGTGGCTGAGGATCACATCAGGGTAGGAATCGAGAGGGTAATACAGGTAAAATCTAATTTAACAGAAAAGAACAGAAGCCAGATGGCTACATAAACACATGAGCCATCTCAATTGCATTTACAGTGACAACATGCAATAAAAAGGAAGAATAGTGCAACAAATTTTCTTTTCTTTTTTGTTGTATGAATTTAAAATCATTCAGGTGCTGAGTTCTTGCTCATTGGGGTTGCCTTAATTACAAAAAGGAAAAGAAATCACCACATATTTTTTTCTAGTTTGGTGATTGGCATTCCTTCAAGCAAAGATGTTAAGTATCATTTAACACATATATGCATCAACTAGGAAAGCAGGAAGGAAAGGACAGAAGTAGCAAGAAAAAAAGACTAAGGTGTGTGTTTGTTTTTTCATACAGAAAATATTAACAAGTGAAAATAGTGGACCTGCCTGCATATTCTTCATCCTTTAGACACATGAATAATCTGAATAAATTTACTTGCACTCACAAGTTAGCCCAATCTTTGCAGATCCCAAGAAAAAGGTATGTTTAAAATCAGATGTTACATCAGAATATGAAAGAACATTTGTTTAATTTTTTTTCAGTCAAGAAAAAATGACCTTTTTGTACTTAAGAGAAGTACATTTCACCCTTTTTTTTTTTTCTTCCTTGTCTTGTTTCTCTGGCTTTTAAGACACTTCCACTTTGCAGTGAAAACCTGGAGAATACCTGCATACTTATATAAAAGACTTTGACTTTTTATTTTTTAACAAATTTTTCTTGGAAAACTTTTTTTAATCTGTGTTATATCACAATGTCCCAGTGCATCTCTAAGTAATTGCATACTTTATTGTCCAGATCACAAAGCTGTAAAGAAAATAGAGGAGACCTTTACCTGTAGGATGAAGGAGGGATCAGATGACTGAAGTGGAAGCAGAGCCAGTGAGTATAAATACAGGAGTTTGCCCTGTCAATATCTAGCACCAACCAAGGCAAGCAAAGGAAATGGAAATGAGCTGTGAAGCTAAATGATAAAATGCTTCTCTGCTTACTTTAAACAGCCTGTTTCCAGTTATCCTTACAGTCCTGGTTAGATTTGTTGTTCTGTGTCCCTCAGTCAATATTCTATTTATCATTCAAAAACCAGAGTGGTTACAGTCCTTCATCCTTGATAAAAAGGTAGAAATTATTTAATTGAAAGGAATGAGAACTTGGTTCACTACCCTCCTGTTATGTTGCCTACTGTAAAGTACTTGAGGAAATATCTGTTTGCTGTATTGCTTGTACGCATTTAGTTTTGTTTCCAATGCTGCTTGAAATTGCTTTCTCCCAAAAGACATAGAACATCATCAAGGAATTCACAGATTAGATCTCCTTCAGCTGAAATCAGTCTATGCAATTCTGATCACGGTTATTTTTCAGAACAGATTTGTGTATGTGTCTGGGTATTTTGAGAAGTACATTGTTGATTACTAAAGCAATCAAGTCCAGACAGTGATTTTGTGATTCACTTCAGTGACGTGATATAAATACCGTATATGAGATTTTCAGTTTCATTTATAACCCTGAACACCCACTCAGCTGCCTTGCTGAGATTTGTTCTGTTGCCTCCAATTCTGTTTATTGGCTCTTTAAGCTGAAACAAAAAACCCCCACGCACAAAGTAGGTATTTTTGGAGGAAGAGACTGATGGTTCTCTTTGTACAGAAACATCTTACTTTCCCCTCAGTTTATTTTATAAATTACTGCCCACACTGAACCAGACTGTTCATCACCCTCACCTTCAGCAGCACTTTCTCAACCCATCGGTAGCTATACTTTGCCTTGCCAATTTGTTTAGCCCAAGATTTGAGATGGACAGAGACTGCCATTCTTATAAATCTTGATTTCATTAGTGATGAAGTGTCTGGCAAAAAGTCCCTGCAGAAGACACTCTACTCTCCATCTCCCATACAGCCTAACTAGGTCTCCAAAGGTAAAAGGAGCCTAGGCTGTCCGGGGCCTGCTGAAGCATGATAATAAGACTTACGAAGAAAGTGGTCCCTGCGAGGCCTCATTACAGGTGTTTCTAGGGCTAAGTTACTGCTTCAGAGGGTGGAAAAGGCATCTTTACAACATCTTACCCAAAACAAAGTGGATCGTTTCTATCTGAATCTATCTTTCATTTCCCTCATAATAGTAGCAGAGTAAGACTTGCTAATTGGTACATAATGCAGTTTGTCATACATTTGTGTTATGCTGTCATTATTTTTACCATCAATATGAACCCATCTTAACACTGAGACATAACTGTCTCCAATTAACTGATGAAAAATGACATCTGTGTAAATGCACAGTGTAAAATTGTCCTCATCTATCTGAACACAGTATTTTTCCTCTGTAGCTTCCTTTCATAGACAAACTAAAATTGAGAGATGAAATAAATTTTAAAAAATAAAAAAACCAACAACACTGTTGTTTTCACTAAGCTGATAGATGGTTTTCTGTAGCTTGTATTTCAGTAGGAGTGGGAAAGATAAATGGTACCTATCCTATTACCTGAAAAATAATATAACTACATTGCAAAATAAAAGCTCCAACAGGATAAAAACATCTAAAAGTAAAATGAAACCTAGTCATGGTGTTTTCTCAAACTTTTTTCAAAACCAGGAAGAGTTTTAAAAGTGGTACCTGACAATTTAAGTTTACCTGCATTCATAGTTAGAGATGTGTGTTTATCCATATTTAGATAATATTTATTTATATCTACTTATGATATACTGATATAAAATCAAGTGGGTAACTGTTTATTGTCAGTGGCTCTGATTAGTCTCACTTAATGTCTATATAAAGCCTGAATAGAACTTGGATTTAGGGGTCAAATACTTTCAATGGTTTTCAATCAAAGTATATATAAATTGTTAAAAGAAAATGTGGAACAGAAAGAAATTAAGAGGCTGAAAAGGTATGAAAATTCAAGCTCCTTCCTCCAGCTACTCTTACCAGGGGGCTAACAAGTCCTCTTGATCCATGTTACAAAAGAAACAGTGGTGACCATCAGGCTTTGTACAGATACCAATCAGCTGTAGATGTGAGGCATCACAAGGGCTGTGAGAGCTTTAATGTTTGAGGTTTGAAAGTGGAGTCAACAGATTTCCAGCAGTATCTATCAGTACAGTGTGGCTTTGCAGGATTGCAATATGGGACTTGTCTGGCATGTGTGATTCTCTGTGGGTGAGTAACACCAGATGCCAATGAATTTTTTATCTGTCTACTTTCTCTCTGTCCAAACTCAAGACAAATATAGCCTATATTCTGGAGAAGAATTTTCTTCTGCCTCTTTTTATATTTACAAATAAAATGGTCTGAAGAGACCAGTTATTTGCAACTAAAATACCATGTGCCTATGTGTGAAAAGGTTGCCTAGTCATATGGATTCAGAGTTAAAATGACGAATTTAATTATCAGAAAGTAAAAGAGCAATTCACATTTGGAAACAGCATATTTCAGCAGAACTTAATATTTAATTTTATGTCATTTCCTGGAACTTCAATAGACACTGTGGGTATCTCCAAAATTCAACACACCATTTGGAGCAAAGCTGTTGAGATGCTGCATTTATGAAGCATAGCAAAATGTAGCTTATCACACATCCCATTGTGGCTGCTCATACACATTGGAAAGTTTCCTGTAATTTCATCATTCATACTTTTGTGTCCTTTATCGGTGGCTGCCTACATTGCTGTATAACTTAGTTTAGATTACCCAAACTCATTTTGTTAAATCAAATTCTATTTGTTTGTTTTGTTGTTTTTTGGGTTTTTTTTTTTCTTTTATTCCATGAAGATGTGTGCTACATATGGTCCAATATTATGGTTGGTTTGAATTGATTAGAATTCTTTTTCTAGTTATTCTATTACATGAAAAATATCACTTATATTTTTCCCATCATGGTTTCTTATAGAGAGACATAATGCTAGGATAATAAATAATTTCTCTATGAGAAGATAAAAAAAACCAGTTGCTTCTGTACTTAACAGATGTTTTTCTCTGTTCTGATTAGTATTCCCATCACTCTGGAGATGAACATTTCCTTTTATGTCTCTATGTGAATGTTTCTTTATAGTTTTAATGAATTTTTCAGCCATCACTTCTTCGGGTTCCTCAGACTTTATTCTCAGACATCCTGAATCAGTACCGCCGTGCCCCGATGAAGCACTGGCTGTTACATAACGTAATGCAGCTCTGTAACTCTTTTGTTCCCTGAATGGACGGTCCAGCTATTCAGCAATGCATATCTTTACCTTGCTACATGCTGAGATATGTTCTAGTTTAAGGATGTTTTTCTAACTAAATAAAAAGTATTCTTTTGTCGAGCTGCAGTATTTTTAGGCTCTTTCTCCTCCAACTTAGTATTCACTGAAGTCCTCTAAGAATTCTTTATCACTTCAGTCCATGCCAACTAGGAGTTGCTTTTTCAAAGGCATTGAAAAGTGTTGTTTTGTTTTTCTCAAAGAAAGAAGACCTGCCATACAGGTCAGCCATTCTAGAGTTCCACCAGTGAGCAAGCCAGGAGATTTAAAACACTAGTAAGGTAAGGTATTTTTTCATTGTTTGAATTCACTGTTGGGGGAAAATCATTGCAACAAGAATTGATTCAATTGAAGGCCCAGGCAGAACCATGGAGCCACAGCCTCATGAACAACTTTCCTTTGCCCTGCCTAGAGGATCTGTACCCAACACCAGAGCGATTCCTGTGTTTAATTTCTTGCCATACAAAATGTCAACAGATGACAACCCATATTTGAAAAAAATTTTTTTTTTAAAAAAAAAAGCTGATTTCCACCAATTTTGGGATTCTGGATATGGGGTCATGTTTAATTGTCTTTAATTCTAATTATTGGAAATAAATACACTGTTCTACCTCTCTGGTATACATGACCTAACTTGCTTTCTTAAGTCTCTTCCATGACAGTAGCTCATGCAGACACTTTCCAGGACAAGGCAGGCTTTGTTGATTTTTTTATGTCATTTTTTTTAATTGTGTGGTTGAATGCTCCTGAGTTTTACCAAGTGATGTGGGAATGTTTGTCCAGATTTCTCAGATGTTTGAGTTCAAGGCATTAACTGGCATAAATTGCAATTTATTCATTTGTAAAAAGTAACCTCCATAGCGGGGAGAGTGGAGAAGAAAGGGTTGGAAGGTTGGTGGCAGGTGTGTTTAATATAGATAATTTTTGGAAGAGCAAAAATACTTTGTTTTTATGCCAGCTTTTCTATATTTTACCTTCTTTACATCCCTTATATTTAATTCTCAAACACTATCCCTCAAATTTCCGTAATGCAGCTCATGGCTAGTCTCCTTTGCCCAACTTGAAAGAAAACTATTTAAAAACATCAAGCATTTGAGAATAAGCTATTGTCAGGAAAAAGAAAGAAAAAAAAAAGAAAACCCTCTGACTGTCTTTCTTCTTGCTGACACCACTCCTTGCTGATTCAAAAAGCTACGTTATTTAAGCCTTCTGTAGCTGTCTTCCACATTTCTGGAGAATTTCAGCTCTCATGGATTTTTCTCCTTTTATATA
>NW_010321395.1:0-7619 GCF_000700745.2 Antrostomus carolinensis
GGGTATGGGGTGGGGGAACGGTCCTGCTGCTGCCGGGCCTCCTACGGGGCTGCCTGCTGGGGGGGCAGGACCTGCAGTGTGTCACTTAATAATAATAATAATAATTAATGACAATATAGCACCCCGACTTTCAGTTAGTGAGGCTGATGTAGTTGATAGGAACTCAATAATAATAATAATTAATGACAATATAGCACCCCGACTTTCAGTTAGTGAGGCTGATGTAGTTGATAGGAACTCAATAATAATAATAATTAATGACAATATAGCACCCCGACTTTCAGTTAGTGAGGCTGATGTAGTTGATAGGAACTCAATAATAATAATAATTAATAATAATGACAATACAGCACCCTAACTTTCCATTAGTGAGGTTGTGCCCCTCTTGATGTAGCTGATAGAAGCTCCATAATGAGAGTAATAAATTAATAATGACAATATAGCACCCCGACTTTCAGTTAATACAGCACCCTAACTTTCCATTAGTGAGGTTGTGCCCCTCTTGATGTAGCTGATAGAAGCTCCATAATGAGAGTAATAAATTAATAATGACAATATAGCACCCCGACTTTCAGTTAGTGAGGTTGATGTAGTTGATAGGAACTCAATAATAATAATAATAATTAATAATAATGACAATACAGCACCCTAACTTTCCATTAGTGAGGTTGTGCCCCTCTTGATGTAGCTGACAAGTTCCATAATAATAATTATTATAGATAATTACTATAGATAAATAACAATATAGCACCCCGACTCTCAGTTGGTGAGGTTGTGCCCCTGTTGATGTAGCTGAGAGAAGCTCCAAACAGTTCAGGGCAAAAACAGAGCAGCGCAGTAGGATATCTTCTAAATCATTAAACCATCTTCTAAATCACTAAACAAAATCAGAAAGGTGTGCAAGAAAACAGCACCTTTTTTTTGTTTTCCTGTCTATATTAATAGTCCCAATCACGGGGCCCTTTTAGAATTAGGAAAAATATTCCACTGGAGTTAATCACGCACCTTCCTGCTCCTTGGTGCGAAGCGTTGGCTCTACGGGAGGGAGGGCAGCTGAACGTGTGACGTCAGTAAGGAAATATTCTCATTCCATGACTCAGATGCAGCTCACCCCTCTGTAGCTGCCATTCACAGCACGTCCAGCCCAGATTCTTACAAAGTCTTCCCAGCACAGCTCTGATTTCTGGCTGACGCCGTGTTCTTGGTCCTTCATTTGTAGCTTCGTTAGCAGCTGTCCAGAGTGATTTCTTGAACTATTTGAGGAAGGTGGCAAGCAGCGTGCCGTGTGGTTATGCTCCTCACACCAAAGGCTCTTGGTGTCTTCTGCCAAACATGAGAACAGCCAAGGGGACAGCGATGTCTTTCTTCCCTTAATGCTGGTGGGAGTGGGCACAAGGTGTCAGCCAGCGTGAATCAACTTGGAAATTTGAGACCTTTGTCTGGCCCTGGATGGGTTTTCTTTTTTTTAATTTTATTTTATTATTTATTTACATGTAAGACTGTCATGGAACCTGTATTTAGTCTTTCTAAAATAGATGGAAAACTTGTGTTTGTGTGTGACTGCTTGGGGTTGTCTGCAGCTTCCATGTAAAAAATTGGGTTTGGAATTTGTAATATAAACCAAATATTTTTTTCCTCCTCCTTTTGTAGCCTTAAGATTTTGACTAAACATCAGGCTTAATTATAGAAATCCAGTTGTAGCCTTCATTATAGTGGACCCACTATCATGAACCAAGCCTTAAGAAGTTTCTTTCCCCATCAGAAAGATGAAACTGTCACGGAACAGCCTTAGCCAGAGTACCAGAGGCAACAGCTTGTTGGAAAAACAACTTTTATTTTCCTTGTATCTTCTCACGTGAGGCAAGATCAGCTTTTCTGTCTGGCAGTTTTGACTGCATCCTCCTAAGATGCTTCAACTGTCCCATTCCTCTTGGGGCTAGAAAATTTTCTGTTTATTTACACTGTGTTTCTTAACTGCAGGAATTAGTCTCCTCTCTTGTTTTGTTTTGTTTTGACCTTTTTCCCCCCATCTGCCTGGACATCATGGTTCCATTTGTGGGGATCACTGCTGTTCTGTTCTTCTAGAACCTCCATTCTGGGGGGGGCCCTTTATGCTCAATTTCCTGAGGCTTTGTTTCTCCTCCTGCTCAAAACTTTCCCAAGCAGTGGTGCAATTAATTGAAAACAGCGAATTTGTATTAATGAATTAAAAGATGAACATGATATATATGAAAAACATGACATGAATAACATAAGTGGGCTTGATTGCAGCAGGAACGCTCGGTGTAGAGACAGAGCTCCCTGGAGCTTGGGTTTCTCCTTGTTCTTCTTGAAGATAATGGAATTTCTTATTTTTAAAACTGTACTTGAAATATTTTATCTGTGTTCTATAATGAATAATTGGAATAATGGGTATAAAAGTGAGGAAGAGCCTGTCACTTCAAAGATCCTTTTTCCTCGTTTCCTCTCCATAAGCAGCGAGGGAGTTTCTATGAATTTCTTGCCATGTGAGCAGAAAGAAGCAGCTTTTTAAACGGTGACCACGCACCATGGCAGAGTCATGCAGGGACAGGTGCAGTGGAGTGGCTGGATTTCAGGTTGTGTTTACTGTCATCATTATTTATTTGTTTATTTTATGCCTTCTAGTAGTACCTGGGTTAATTTTAGATCAAGGTTATGGCCGGTGCTGGAGGAGGCCGACAGGGCCATGACAAGGGCTTTTCTGTGTGACTCAGTTATAACCACGGGGTGAGAAATTCAGAATGTGGAAATGTGTGAGGTCGCTTGGGCCTCCCATTTGTCTTTTTGAAGTGTTCTAGATTGGGGAAAAGGTTTGTTGTTCTTGTGAGAAGTAAAGAAAGTGAGCATTACCTCTTGGATCCAATGGTGGTTTATTTTTAGAATTTTCTTGGCATTTTTCCTTATAAGAAGATAAACAATTTCATGTTCTAACAGTAAGAATTATTTCAGATTTCTTTTCATTGGACTGTTTTCTATGCTATTTTTTTTTTTTTTAATAAAAGCTACAGTAAGGTTGAAGTTGTTCATATATGTCTGGTAAAAATCACACCCTGTATCTGCGAGGGAGAGAGACTGAGGAGCTGGTAAGATTAATTATTAAAGTACAGCTACAATTAAGGATGAGTAGTCCAGAAGTCCTCCAGTAAAATAATCACTGACATTCTTCTTTTCATTAGTAATGTGTTGTATATTTAAAAGCTAACCTGGCATCTTGATACTGGTTTCATAGAATCATAGAATCACAGAATGGTTTGGATTGGAAGGGACCTTAAAGCTCATCCAGTCCCAACCCCCCTGCCAGCAGCAGGGACACCTTCCACTAGACCAGGTTGCTCAAAGCCTCATCCAGCCTGGCCTTCAACACTTCCAGGGAGGAGCAGCCACAACTTCCTTGGGCAACCTTCCTTGTTTCAACTTGGAGACTTTTCTTGCTCCCAGGAGTTTACTCCAGCCTGTCATAGGCATAAATTCACAGAGTGTATTTTACAAGTGCACTGAATTGCTTTGCTTTATAGGTCTGCAGGTGGCAAAAGCCAAGGACAATATTAGAGATGCATAGTGAATATTGTAACCTCTCAACTCTGCAGTGGATTGGTGAAATGAATCCATGTGGACAAAATTACGTCTTTCTGCTTTGAGAATTGTGGGTTTTGGTGCCTGTGTTTTGTTGAGGAGGGATCCACAGTGATATAGGGCGGAAAAATCCACAACATAACCTTTTGGTTAAAAGGTGAGATTCCACAGAAGTAAACAAAAGTGAATTGCATCTTATTCTGCTCAACTATTTAAGGCTGGACCTGTGGTCAGGGTATATGGAATGGGCTGCGTGGAAGGAGAACTCTTGTCCCAAAAGCTGATCCAAACCAGTTAGAGCCATATAAACCAGTTAAAACCATATTTAATTCAGTGAATTAAACTGATAAATTTACCATTTACTGTTGGGTCACCTGCTGTGGGGTTTTCCTTATTAGCAAAGTTCTAAAGAAGGAGAGGGTCTGGACTAGATGATCTCCTGAGGTCCCTTCCAACCCCCACCATTCTGAGATTCTGTAATTGTGAGGTCCAAGCCTGGCTGACTTCTCTAAGCTGTGGTTTGTGATTAGGAACAGAGACTTTTTGCAGCTTTATTATAGTGAATAGGTACAGTAATGGATGTACCTATTGCTGCCCTCAACTCCTTCAGCCTTAAGCAATTCCTGTAGATGAGGAAGTCCTTCTTTCTGGTTGCTTCTCTCTAATTATGAACATGTGGAAATAAGCCAGGTAAGAGCAGAAAATCTCAGCTTAATGTGGTAAGACTTGAAGAAAGAATCACAGAATCACAGAATGTTGGGGATTGGAAGGGACCTCGAAAGATCATCCAGTCCAATCCCCCTGCCAGAGCAGGAACCTCAATGAGATCACACAGGAAGGCGTCCAGGCGGGTCTTGAATGTCTCCAGAGAAGGAGACTCCACACCCTCCCTGGGCAGCCTGTCCCAGGGCTCTGTCACCCTCACTGTAAAGAAGTTCCTTGTGAAACATTTAATGGATAATTTGAGATTATGTGTTCTTTCCTTCTCTCAGTTTACATTTGATGGCAGTTCCTGTAATAGTTGATCCAAAGTTTTGTTTCTTTGCCAAATTGAAAGGCTGTAGATACATAGAGAGAAAAATTAGTTAGATGATGTGATGCAATTAAAAGTAGGGCTATATAAAGAAATGGAAATGTTTGCTTAGGACAAACCTGCTGAAGAAGTTTGTAGGAGCTGTTTGACGTAGTTGCTGAAGTGTGTAGTTTTTTGCAGGCTTTCACAACAATTACTGTCTTCCCTCCCCAGTAAGAACTTAATTTAGTCCCAGATTCTTGACAAATCGTTCAACGTCTTGCTGATGTCATGGACGTCATTTGGGTAATTGCATTTAGTCAGACTCTGTGCCCATTAATCCAGCTTTGAAAACAAGAATTGCCAAATTACCCCAGCTCCCTCTCCCTGGGTGAGTGCCGAGCGGTGTGTTTCTGGGCCAAGTTATTTTTGGTTGCAACCAAAGGTCAGGGGTACAGTAGGTGTGCGTTGCTCTGTGGTAAACAGGAGACCTGTACAGTGCACTTTTGTAATTTCCATGATGACTGGTGGGGTGAGGACACACAGGAAGAATGAAGACGACTGGTTGAGCAGCCAGGCTCCAGTTGCACCACATCCCTCCGGCTCACGCGTGGCCTCTGGCTTTTATGCCAAGCACCTGCAGTTGGGTTTTGGTTTGTTTTGAAAGGAAAACAGATATTTTTGGTTGATTACAGAGGCAGCAGCCAATAGTTTTGTTGTTGTTTTAATGCTAATGTCATCTGGAAGGGTGATCACATGCTTTCTGAACCCAAAGTTAGTCACCAAGCTTTCAGATTTCAGCACTTCAAGGAAAGAAATGAAGTAATTTAAAGTTGTACCTGAAATTGAACCCACAGAGAACAGAGAGAACAGGGAGAGAGAGAGAGGTCCAAGATGCCATCCTGTCAAGGCCTACTGTATAATTCTCCCTACATAAAGCTTAGATATTCCTGAAATAAAGGACTTGATGGGTTGTATGTGAAGTATTGGACCTCTGTTAGGATGAAATTGTCAATTCTACATATTCTTCCAGAGGAAAGTTCATGAATTCTCTTTCCATACGTGGACTTAACCCAAGACACACTTTTGAGATGTGACTCAGGATGGTGCTGTAACATGGGAAGCACAGAGGAAAGTTGGAAAGCTGTACGCTGGCAGAAGACAAAGCACATTTGTTGGTTTTTATGCCACCTAAATCTCTTGGCTGTCTCTCTTGTTGTTTGCTCTTCCTGTTTGCTTTGTCACTTCATGCTTCATTGTCATTTCTCAATGTGCATCGTTCGTGTGCTCTCTTCTTCAAATGTTTTTCTCAGGACATTGTGGAACATGGAGGGAAGCAGAACATGGACTCGATGATCTCAGAGGTCTTTTCCAACCAGGAGATTCTCTGATTCTATATTCCAAGGGTGAAAACACAGGATGATAAATCTTAAAAAAAAATTCCCTTCTGCTTAGTTCTTTGTGGTTTCTATACCTCAGACATCCAGTGAAGCTGAAGTCAAGCAGAAGTTTGGGTCATGGACTTACGATGGCTACAAGTGCCTGGTAGAAATAACTAGAAGACAATGTGACTTATTGCTGGTACTAATACAAGAAAGATTTGGATGTCATGTAAAAGTCTTGAGAGAGTGCTGTCCTGCTGGGACCTGTTAATGAATAAAGTGTGAGACACTTGCACGTTATAAGGGAGAAAATGCAGTGCACAGTGTGTGAAAATCTGCATTTCCCACTACCAGAGTGGACTCGGCTAATAGAATGAATCCTAGAATCACAGAAGGGTTTGGGTTGGAAGGGACCTGAAAGCTCATCCAGTTCCAACCCCCTGCCATCAGCAGGGACACCTTCCACTAGACCAGGTTGCTCAAAGCCTCATCCAACCTGGCCTTCAACACTTCCAGGGAGGAGCAGCCACAGCTTCTCTGGGCAACCTGTTCCAGTGTCTCACCACCCTCACAGTGAAGAATTTCTTCCTCAGATCTCATCTCCATCGCCCCTCTTCCAGTTTCAAGCCATCACCCTTTGTTCTGTCACTCCCTGCCCTTATGAAAAGTCCCTCCCCAGCCTTCCTGGAGCCCCTTCAGGTACTGGGAGGCCACTAGAAGGGCTCCCCGGAGACTTCACTTCTCCAGGCTGAACAGCCCCAACTCTCTCAGCCTGTCCTCACAGCAGAGCTGCTCCAGCCCTCGCATCATCCTCGTGGCCTCCTCTGGACTTGTTCTAGCTGCTCCATGTCTCTCTTGTGTTGGTGGCTCCAGCACTGGAGGCAGCACTGCAGGTGGGGTCTGAGGAGAGCGGAGCAGAGGGGCAGAATCCCCTCCCTCCACCTGCTGCCCACGCTGCTCTGGGTGCAGCCCAGGACACTGTTGGCCTTCTGGGTGATGGGTGACACCATCACAGCTCGTGAAATGACGCAGTTCAGGCTCACTGTGGTATCTGAGGTGGTGCTGTTAATTTCTCCAGTGACTAAAGGTTTATAGAGTACTATCTATTTTTCTTAATACACAAAATACTGATATTGCTATAAATCTTCTAGAAATAGCAAGTAATTTGCTTACAAGTCCAATAATACACAAACTGATGTTTCCTCAGCTTAGAGGTTCTGTTGCAATTCCTGTGAGACAGATGCTCTAGAATTCTGCAAGAGCTTTATACATTTAGCCATTACTTCCAAAGATTAAGACAGATAGTTGAGGTTTAAAGACTCCCACAAGCTTCAGTCTTTTTATTGTTTCAGACAACTTACAATACCATATTGTGCAAAATATCAATAAAAACATTTAATCTCTTCCAGGTTTTCAGACAAGAAAGAAAGGCTGATGCATCTTAAAACCAAACAGAGAGAATTCCAAAAACAGTAAGTTGTAATTATTAAATGAAAATAAACTGTAAGAATTCTCAGAAAAAAACCAAAACAGTCTCTCTAACACACTGTTGCTGGAGATCGACGTAGTCCAGATAGTCATAAAACTTTCCATCGTGTTTTTTTCCTCTAGTGTTTTGAAGGCCATGGAAG
>NW_010321395.1:7636-16674 GCF_000700745.2 Antrostomus carolinensis
TCCAAGTGTCCCATAGTTTTTAAACTCTCTGAATTCCTAGATCTCATCGTTTAAGTTACAATTTGCCTTGAGGGCATTCTGTTGCTTTCCCAGAAAGCCTGTTGTAAGCAAAACTGAAATTGGCTCTGCAAGCAGAGTGCTCCAAACCATCAATATTTTTCATTCCTCACTAGGTATTTGTTCAATAACTTATTGTACTGATTGACTTTATACTAAGCATTCGATTTGTTTGTGGCATTCTTCAGTGCACAAAACACTATATGAAATATTTATTTGATCATCTGATCCAATTAAGAACATCCTGTTACTTTTGTACTAAAGCTGCTGGCTTTGTTGTTAATCATTAGTCAGTGTGTTTGAAGTCGTTTGTGCCCTAGAGTGGCTTGAATGTTCTTTTTCAGAGATGGAAAATAATGTCTTGCAAGATGAGGATTGAGCAGCTGAAACAGACCATTTGCAAAGAAAATGATGAAATGACAAGACGTGAGTAATGCCTGTGCTTTTGTGATGCGGAAATCTCTGTGCCTTAGAGGGGAAAAATCAATTGATGTGAATTTGTTAGTTTTTAAAAATGGTGAATTTCCAAACTGTCACTTCTTAAATCAACCTGGAAGCAAATCGGTGAGTGGATTTTAGCCTTTTTATGCTTGGGTTTTTATTAACAAATAGTAGATGTTATTGAGCTGGATGGAGATCATTTTCCAACAGCTTTAGAAGTCAGATGCTTCGCAGCCTATGACTTTAGCTTTGTCCCTAGAGATGGCTTCATTCAGTGTAGTGTTTCTGATCACTTCCTCTTGATAAAGAGGAGCAAACAGCTCTGCAGCTGTTACAGATTTCATGTAACTGATGGGTTTTAACCCACACCTGTCTAGAAATCCTAAAATCCTACTTGAGCAGGAGTCACTGAAATATGGCATTGGCTGGTGAGTTGCTGCCATTCAGCAGCTTCAGTTTTGAAACTCTTTATATTTTTTATACATGAGAGATTTGTAGGGTCATTTTTCAGAAGCAAATATGCAGCACTCCTTACAACCTACATGCAAAGGAAAGACAGGAAGCGTCTTCAGAAGCATATTGATTGGATCAGGAATGTTTTTGTGACTTGAAATTCAAGAGGAGCCATGCAGAGAGTGAAAGCAGAGGTATATACCTGAGAATAGTTATGCAGGGATAACACAAGCTTGTAGTGTGAACATCAGAAAGGTTGAAATGCAAAATGATTTTCAGTTAATAAGGAGGATGGGTAGTAACAATACGAAATGTATAATAAGAAAAAGGTGAAGTAGTAGGCCAGTCTGTTAGTTAACAGGAAAGAGAGCAAATAACAGTGCAGAGAAGTCTGAAGCCTTCAGCACCTTCTTTGCTTTGTCTTCTCACGAAGAAAATGTGATCAGCTGCTTAACCAGATTAAATTTTACATCATGAGAGGACTGCAGGCTAAGGAAAGAAAACAGCTAGCTAAATATTATTTTGATTATGTCAGCAAGGCCTTATGAGATTCACCTTAGGGAACTTAAGGAACAAGCTGAAGTAGTCTGTGGAGCACTTGAGAACACATGAGGGAGAGAGGATGACCCAGGACAGAGAGTGAAAGCAGTATCTGTTTTCAAAGGGTACAGGAAGGGAGAACCTTAAACTGATGACACAGTCATCCTGTTATAAACCACTTTGCACGTAGCTGGAAGATAAGGTAATTAAAAATAGGCATTACTTTGTTAAGAATAGGCCATGTCAAATCAACCCCTTATCTGGGGATCAAGTGGTCTAGTGGAGGATGAAGCAGAAGATGCAATATACTTTGCCTTTGGACACTACCCTAAACTGTCTCATCAGCAAGCAAAGACATTTGCTGGGGGTGTCATCACTGTAAGGTTGACACAAAAGGCTAGAAAAGCTGCGTTCAAAGAGTGGTGATACTTGTCAAATCAAGGAGGTGAGACAGGTGGAGCTCAGCAGGAGCCGGTTCCTGGCCCAGTTTTGTTCAATGTTTGCCATAATATGGTTTGCCATAATATGGAATGGAGGAAGCCGAGGTGGATGACGATATGACTTCTGTGGAGAACGGGATCAAGTTCAAAATCATGCAGATAAATTGACAGGATCATCTGAAAAGGACAAAGTCAAGTGTTGTTTAGGAAGGAGAAACAAAAGGGGGACAGTGGTGAAATTTGAGACTAAAGGATTTGGGGAATTGCAAATTAAATAAAAATTATCAACCTAATGCTGCTCCAGAAAGGTTCAGACCTCATTCTGGGTTATATTAATATAAGCATTGTGTTTAAGATGGAAGCAATTATCCTGCTGTGCCTGTCACTGAAGTTGCCTTGGTGGAAGTCTGATGTCCAGCTTGAGCAATGTAAGAAAGATACAAATCAAATGGAGAAAATCTGGGAGAGAATATTAAGAATCAAACACAAGGAAAGGCTAAGAAAATGGATGTTTGGTTTGATTTAGAGCAGAGGAAGGTGAAGAAAAGCATGCTTTTCAGTAGGTAGAAGATTATGATGAAGGAGATAACTACTTTTTCTCTTTAGCCTGTGAAGAAAGGTGGCACAATGTTAGGACCAGCTGGACAGTGGAGTTCCTCTACTTTTCCACTATTCAGTGAAGTGTCTTATCTGGGGCTTTTGCAGCTTCTCTGATTGACAGTGAACTGGATTAGATTTAATCCATGCACCAACCTAACTGTTGCCCAACTGACCTGTTGTTAGTTCAGCTACCCCAAAATTGCTCTTGCAGACAGACCCAAAATGGATTCTTGCCATGAGTAGCCAGTAGATCAGGAGCCCAACTTGGTTCACTCTTGGGACCATGTTAAAATGTAAATAGGTTGTTTCTCTTCTCTTGGATATGGCATCGTTTAGTTTTCTGAAATAAGAACAGTTTCTAGAACACTGTGTTCCTGCTTTTGGAGTTGACTTTCCTGGATTCTTCAATAATTGGTGCTTCTTAAAATAAGATTTTAAAATGTGTGTGTGTTTGCCTTCTGTCTGTGGAGAACAGTTCAAGGAGACAATCTTGCAAATATTTGGCATAGCTTTCTGGGCAGAGATCTGTGCTTGCATTTATGAGGCAGTGTAGATGTGTGGGACATAGCAGTGTCCCAAAATACTTCTGGGGACAAATTATAATCACCTCATCAACTGGGTCATAAAGCAGAGGTGCTATGCCAAAAAAAGGACAATTGTTTCTGCACGAGGACTGCTAAAGAGGAAGTGTGTGTGCAGGGTTCTCCCATGCTTATAGGATCACAGAATGGTTTGGGTTGGAAGGGACCTTAAAGATCATCCAGTTCCAACCCCCCTGCCAGCAGCAGGGACACCTTCCACTAGACCAGGTTGCTCAAAGCCTCATCCAGCCTGGCCTTCAACACTTCCAGGGAGGAGCAGCCACAGCTTCTCTGGGCAACCTGTTCCAGTGTCTCACCACCCTCACAGCCAAGAATTTCTTCCTCAGATCTCATCTCCATCTCCCCTCTTCCAGTTTGAAGCCATTACCCCTCATCCTATCACAACCTGCCCTAGACTGGAAAAGCCCTTTAAGCTCATCAAGTCCAACCATGAACCCAACACTGACAAGTCCCTTATGACTAACCCATGTCCCTCAGCACTATGTCTACACGACTCTTCAATCCCTCCAGGGATGGAGACTCCACCACTGCCCTGGGCAACCCCTTCCAATGCCTCAGAACCCTTTCAGCAAAGAAATTCTTCCTCACATCCCATCTCAACTGCCCTGGCCACAACTAGAGGCCTCCACCCTCCTCCAAGGGACTTGGACAGAGCCAGAAGGTCTCCCCTCAGCCTCCTTTTCTCCAGGCTCAACACCCCCAGTTCCCTCAGCCGGGAACTCAGCACACTTGTGCTCCAGACCCTTCCCCAGCTCCGTTGCCCTTCTCTGGACATGCTCCAGCAAAGTCTGAATGTTTTGTTTGATGTAGCTGTAGCAATTTAGAAGTTTTCTTTGCTTTAGTAGTACATAATGCAGCTTCTTTGAGTAACAGATGCCACGGAGCACTCTTACTGTAGCTCTGGTCTCATCTGTGCTTTGCAATCAAAATATATCAGTAAAACAATGTCAGGGCTTAGTGCTTCTCTTCTGCGCATGGGACAGTTCTTGATACAGGGAAAGTGATTCCTTGCTGTGAGAGAACCTGACTAACACTGTTTCTTTTAAGCCAGAAAACGAAAGTGAGTGCCTAGTAGATGGGGGTTCTCATTCAAGCTAGAGTGCATTAAGAGTTTTAAACATTTATTTGGAGAGTGTGTATAAGAAATATTTTCCTGTGCTTTTGAAAGACAGAGGTAGATAACTTATTCTCTTTAACACCTTCTGTTTGTGGAAGCATCACTACGGTCAATTATTTTATAGGAGAATCAGCAGATGCTCTTGAAGGATATTTTTCCAAGCCTCAGTGTGCCTGACACATGGAGTAAATTCAGGCAGTTGCAGTTCTTTAACACATAAGTGCATTTCTCTTTTTGTGACTGGAAGGGGAGATATTCAGTGTTCCTTTGTGGTAACAAGTCTGCACTGTTGGGATCCAAGAGCTTTAAGAGCAGATACACGAGTGCAAAGTGCAAATAACGCACAGTCATAGCAGCAGTGGTGCCAGAAATGGTGAATGAAGGGTCTGCACTGGATTTTGGCTGCAAGCAATGTGTGTCTTTTTGGCCAGCACCATGTGAACATGTACAGTCAAGCTATTTCTGTCACGATGATTACCTCAGAAGTTTAATTAAAGTGTGAAATCTTGGCTTTTTCTGCTACAAATCCAAAAATAGCTGGGTAAAAGATAAGGGAAAGATTAATCCCAATTTCAGTCTCTTTAGAGATCTTCAGAAAGATTAAGAAGTTGTGCCACTTAGCAGCTGGAAAATGCTCATAGTTTAGCAGGGTTTTCTGTTCTAAGCTGCTGTAGATCTCGTTTTCTATAGATACAAGCAATGCTTTTCTCAAGGTTACTACAAGTACCTCACAGCTCCATTTTCAAGGCTAAGGCCCGCTGCCGTTTTCACAGATGCAGAAGGGCTTCTGAGAATTAAAGAGGAGAACCAGAAGCATTATCGCAGGGCTCAGCGGCACCAGGAGAAGAAAGAGAAGATTCAGAGGCTGAAAAAGAGCCGCAAGTTGGGAGACTTGGTAGAGAAAAAAACCTACGAGTTGAAATCCCAGTATGAGCATCTGGCAAATCTCCGTCGGACGCATATCCTGGAGCTCACGTCAGTCATCTTTCCCATTGAAGAAGTAAAGACAAGCATGAGGTATGCACAGCTCATCCTTTTTGACTCATTTTGTTTAGCTGCAGACAACCAGGAGTGAGTCAGGTAAGTCTAAACGAGACGTTCTGGCTCCCTTAGCATCTGTGGGGAGATGGAGGTGTTTCCCAAAGGCAAAGGTAGAGGTCCAAAATAGAAGAATAGGGAGGTCCCAGCATCTCCCCACTGAGAGATCTGAGTTATATGTCCAATGTTAAACTTTCTTAAAAGAGATAATTAAAATTTCCAGAACAAAGGAGACTAGTTTTGGGAATGGGGAGTTTCGCATGCGCGTTTCTACAAGCTTTTTGCTCTCTGTGAAATCTGGCTGAGTGCCTTATTATTTTTAAATATATGATTTATTATATTTTTAAAACTTCTTTTAAAACACTCTGTTCTTCTTTGGGTGCTACAGAGATCCTGCAGACGTGTCTTCTGAGAGTGACAATGCTATGACCTCTAGCACTGTGAGCAAGCTCGCGGAAGCCAGGAGAACCACGTATCTCTCTGGGAGATGGGTGTGTGATGATCATAACGGGGACACCAGCATCAGTATCACAGGGCCTTGGATAACCCTTCCTAATAATGGAGACTATTCAGCATATTACAATTGGGTGGAAGAGAAGAAGACTACACAAGGACCAGGTAAGGAGCAAGGTCTGATTAGGCAGGCATCTGGGATACTTCAGAAGCCACGGAATTTGCAGCCTTGGATGCCAACAGAAGGCACAGAGGAGCAGTAGCTTCATCCTTTTGTTCTTACCCAGACAAACCTGACTCAGAAGTAAATACCAGGATAGGGATTAGGCCACTGAAATCCTCTTTTGCAGGAAATGCCCACTGGGACACAGCACAATGTAATGGAGAGATAAAGTTAATTATTCACAGTTGTGATATGGTTCACATGCCGTCATTTTAACAGGAATTCCAACAATTACTATTTTCTACCAACTTCTGACAGATTTCACTGTAAATGATTGCTGGAATCAGGCAGTTCTCAATACTGACAAATGCCATTTCCAGAGTAGACTTCAGTAACACGTTAACACACCCACTGAGGCTTCATTTAAAATGAGACTTTCATGATGTTATTATTTCTTTCAGATACAGAACACAATAACCCTGCTTATACCATCAGTGCTGCATTGTGCTATGCAACTCAGCTTGTTAACACTTTGTCTCTCATACTTGATGTAAATCTTCCCAAGAAGCTCTGCAACAGGCAAGTAAACACAAGCCTCTGAAGAGGTGAATCAGTGACCAGTTCTGGCTGGTCTTAATTCAGTTTGGTTTTGTGAACAAAGTCATCGCTTGAAACAGCTTTTATGGTTAAGGGTTGATGGCTCGTGGATCTTTGTGCTGTTTAATTTTGGATGGAGGGCTAAAAGGAGTTTAGACCACAGTTAATAGTCCCTCCCTCCTTTTTTACCTCCTGAGACTGTAGCTCAGCCATTGTAGTTGAAAATAACAGCTTTCTAATTGACATATTCAACATCCTCAGTTTAGAAATGAAATATGACAGACCATGAATAGCACTTTTCGATTTGATGAGGCCCTACTGTGCTTTACAAAATCCCAGCCCAATTCAGCAACTCTTAGTCATCTTGAATAGCTCCACTACATGAAGTGCTGTAGAACAAGGCCTTATAATATGACATGACAGCAATGTGATCCTCCTTAGGATAAAACACCAGTGGGGAACATACCTGGCTGCCAGACGTCTGGGAGTGTGTTGCATAAACCTAGTTTGTGATGAAAAGCACTGTTAGGTTTTTAATATCTGTGTGGAGCAGATGGGATCTGTACAGAAGAAGTACTGAGGAAGCTATAGACCTGCTCAGTCTTCCAGAGGTCTCAAATGAGATTCTTTTAAGTGTTTAAAATAGTGGTTGCCAAAGTGAGGGTACAAAAGTTGTGCAGGGTCTCTACAGTTTGTTTCTACTACTATTTGGGTGCTCAGTCTTCACAGAATGGGAAGGTTTGGAACAGAAAACGATGCAAGATTTAAAAGGAGAGCTGAAATAGCCTGGCTGCATTGGTCTTGGAGTTTCATCCAGTTTAAATCACCTGTCCTGTTGAAACCAGTGAGACTAGGGCAAGCAGTGCTTGTTGATGAAATGCTAACAGTCTTGCCAGGTGAAAAATTAATCTCATGAGCACTCTAAAATTGGATGTACAGTTTAAAGAAGTGCTTGCTGTGAGGATGTTTACTCTAGGATTTGTTAGGAAGCCAGGACACAGAATGCTGATGTCTCCAGTAAGTGTATTTTCACAACATTTTGCTTTGTGTATATATATGTGTGTGTGTGTGGTGTTTCAACAGTGAGTTCTGTGGAGAGAATCTCAGCAGACACAGGTTCACGCGGGCAGTGAAGAAGCTGAATGCCAATATCCTTCACCTTTGCTTCTCTCAGGTAGGGGGGGGATACCACATTTGGATTCTTTAAATAGCTTTTAAAATATTAACTGTGCCTGCAGGTTTCCTCCAGTCACTCATCATGTCTTTTTCTTACCTTCCCCATGGTAGCATGTAAATTTAGATCTGTTGCACCCACTGCATACGCTCAGGAACCTTATGTACCTGGTCAGCCCAGACACTGAGAACTTGGGCAGGTAAGAAAAGCAGTATCTCAACTTGCCTGTGACTGAATCCCTTTTGAATTTCTGCATTTGCCTTGTTATTTATAAGGGAAATAATTTTCTTCTGCTGTACCTATAGATCAGTCCTCTCAGCACATCAGAAATCAGGGTAGTTACAGGGAGGAGACGAGAGGACAGGAAAAGAGGGTCCTGAGTAGGAAATTATATTTCAGACCTGTGTGTTTGCTGTGCTTCTGCATGTGGCAAGCTCAGCTGGAGGCTTTGTAGCTGATTATGGAGTTGTTTCCCCTGTACCCAGAAGCAGGAACTCCTTCCCACCAGGGGACAGCAGCTTGTATGCCAGGCAGTCTCACTGTGCTCCAGATAGGACCCTTGCCAACGTGTAAATACCTAAGAGCATCCAGCAATCTAAACCGTAACACAAATACTAGGTAAAGCTTCCCCAAAATACTTCCAGTCAGTGAACACCCTGGACCAAAATCAACACTTGAAATAATATTAATTTCTATGTAAATTAAGATTAAAGACAACTTTTCTCTTAATTTAGTACGTGATAAAAAGAACATCAGTTCCTGTGGGCTTGCATGCACCATGTTTAATAATCTTCTCCTTTTTTTACAATTTAAATATAAAAGCCAACAACATTGATTTCCTGTTGGGATAATCCAGTCACAGGTCACTTCTGCGTGAGACACTCTGCAAATATTTGTTTAATCTGACTAGTGCTTTATTCCCCCTTCAACACAGTGATGTTCTGAAAGCTACTTGTCCACTTTGTTCTCATGTACAGAGCTAGTTTCATTTAAAAACCTGCAGTGCCACTAAGAGGAGCTGACTGCACTCCTCTGACTGCTTACCTTATATCCTTTGGGCACATCCCGACTGATTCAGCCCAAAGATGTGGGGAGCCAAATCTTTGTAATACAGCTCAGTTTGGAAAAAATGATATGCTTGCTGCTGCTTGTCTGAAAACAAGGAGAGTTCAGGAAATACCCAGAGAATGAAGAACTGTGTCCTGGAAAGCAGCTGCTGGAAAAGATCCAAATGCCACAGTGGACAAAAGACTTAAGCCTGACAGATCCCCACAATCATAGAATCACAGAATGGTTTGGGTTGGAAGGGACCTGAAAGCTCATCCAGTTCCAACCCCCCTGCCAGCAGCAGGGACACCTTCCA
>NW_010321395.1:17067-26448 GCF_000700745.2 Antrostomus carolinensis
TCCAGAACTGGGCGCAGGATTCCAGGTGGGGCCCTTCGAGAGCGGAGCAGAGGGGCAGAATCCCCTGCCTCAACCTGCTGCCCACGCTGCTCTGGGTGCAGCGATGTGAAGTAACAGGGCTGAGCAGGGCGATGGGTTTCACTTCTTGGTGCAGATGTTGCAGAGCTCCACACGCATCAGTCAGGTCTGGGTAGTAAAAGAGGTTACAGGAAAGTACCTACCAGTGAGGGGAATAGTTTAGTCTGTGTAAAACTGTCTTAGCTTGCTAGAGATGAGATTGAGAGATGACTCACCACCTTCATGGGGAGAAAACACAGGCTACTGAATGGCTTTGTAGACACCATTGGAAGCAAGGAGTCTGGGCTGGGCTGAAGTGAGGTGTGTGTGCTTACCCGCAAGGATGCAGGGAGGGATTCTCTGTTTGCTTCTGTCGTCCTGTCAAGGCTGGATGAGTTTCTGCAATAGATGCTTTAATCAGGCCGAAGTTACTGGGCTCAGGACAGAGGGAACAGGTAGGACACTATGGCTTTTGTTCTAGAGGAGGTCACTCCAGATGATCTAATGGTCCCTTCTGGCCTTAAACCTGATGACTCTTTTCTTGGTGCCTTGTTAAGCTGAATGCTTGGCCAGAAGGCAGCGCTCCCATTCCTTCCTGGATTATGAAAGAGGAGTGTTTACCTTTAATATCTCAGCTGTCTGCAAAGTTTGCAGCAACCACCTCTATTTTCCTTTAGATATCTAGGCCAATAGTTACCCCATAGTCTCCTTTATAAGCTACTGTTTTCAGATACATATAATTTTACCAAACTTTAACTGTCTGGATTAAAATTGTCCATGCTAAATCGCTGCTTCAGGCTCCTTCTCCCACTAAGGCTGGAGAAATGCTCTTACCTGTGTTAAATTCTTGCTGCTGTTGCTCGCACTGAGCAGCTTTGTGCTCTGGAATGAACTTTGGCAGGGACACAGCTTGCTGTGGAGAATCCACCTTTCACCACCTCTGTGAAAACCTCACGCTCTCTGACCGTGGGTCACAGGTCTGTGAAAGCCCCTGAACACATCTCAGGGAAGATGTTTCAGGTGTTGGCTGCCTGTACTCCAGTGCAAAGCAGTGGGATGGGGTGGGATGCAGTTGCTTCTCCCACCAGGCAGTGGCAGCAGGGAACTCAGAGTCACAGCTCAGAGGGGTTTGCTCAGGACCTCTGGAGATCCAGGCATCGCCCCACCAAAGCAAAGCCATCTGGAGCAGGTTGCTCAGGGCTGTGGCTGGTGGGGTTTTTAGTATCTCCAGCAATTGAGACTCCACAGCCCCTCTGGGCAGGATGTTCCAGTGTTTGACCAGCCTCCTTGTAAAAAAGATGTTGAATCTCAGAATTGCCTTGATTAGAAAAGGCCTTTAACAATATTGAGGCCAGTCATGAACCCAACACTGACAAGTCTCCCACTAACCCATGTCCCTCAGCACTGTGTCTACACGACTCTTCAATCCCTCCAGGGATGGGGACTCCACCACTGCCCTGGGCAACCCCTTCCAGTGCCTCAGAACCCTTTCAGCAAAGAAATTCTTCCTCACATCCCATCTCAACTGCCCTGGCCACAACTGGAGCCCATTTCCTCTTGTCCTGTCCCTTGGTCCTTGGTTGAACAGACCCACCCCCACCTCTCTCCACCCTCCTCCAAGGGACTTGCACAGAGCCAGAAGGTCTCCCCTCAGCCTCCTTTTCTCCAGGCTCAACACCCCCAGTTCCCTCAGCCACAAGGGAACTCAGCACACTTGTGCTCCAGACCCTTCCCCAGCTCCGTTGCCCTTCTCTGGACACACTCCAGCACCTCCATGTCCTTCTTGGAGTGAGGGGCCCAAAACTGAACCCAGGACTCAAGGTCTGGCCAGAGAGATGTTGCTCAAGGTGATGTGCTGCTGTGGGAAGTCTGCACTAGCGAGTTGTGCCAAGCCAGTTTTGTGAGCTGTGAAGTGACACCTTTTCCCTCGCTGACAGAGCTGCAGCTGTCTTGGCCCGGCCAGGACTAGTCTTAAAAATAAAAGCTGTTCCACATCAAGCCGAGATTTCCACCAGTGGAGCTGTGAGTTATTATCTGTAGCTTTTTCTTTGGTGAGGGTGTGTTTCACTATCCACTGCCAAAGCAGAACAGCTCTAGTGCCACTCCTGCTCCGTGGACTGGAACCCAGCTCTCGCTTCCTCAGCCAACTGTTTCCATTTCACCACTGTCAGAGCGCAGTTATCTCCGTAGCCAGCGAGTTTCTCTTTGCCAGCTGATAAACACAGAGGTGTTTGAATTTCGCTGCTGTACCCATGACAGAGCAGGGCGCTTTGGCACGCTTAGGGCTCACAGCAGCAAAGTGACAGTCCCTCTCCTGTGTGGTACCCAACGGGCTGACAGCATTGTGTCCACGTTCACAGGTCTGGCCCTTTTGAAATCAGCGCTGATCTCGAAGACTCCATGGAATTTGTGGATCCCAGTGCCACCGGTGAAACAGATGAGAGCGGAGATGAGCACGTCAGCGATGAAGAGACAGACCTAGGCACGGACTGGGAGAATCTGCCAAGCCCCAGGTTCTGTGATATCCCCTCTCAGCAGGTGGAGATGCTGCAGAGCCAGAGCACACAGGTGTCTCAGCCCATTGCCAGCAGCAGCAGCGCTGGTGGAATGATCTCCTCGGCTGCTGCCTCGGTGACCTCCTGGTGGAAGGCGTACACTGGACATCGCTAACGAGCACGAGAAAAGGATCAGAGGATTTGTGGAAGGAATTCCCTCCCCGCCAATGCTGTAGTAAACCTTACATATTCAGTAAAGTAGTGCCTGGAACAAAGAAAAGGTCAGACTTTCATTTTGTAAACCAGAAAAAACACCTTTTTATTTACCCAAGATGACTGTGATGGTACCATTTTGTAAATTAGCTAGCTACCTACTCCTGACGGACTCTGTGACGGCACTTTGTGTCTTGGCTCTTGTCTGCATCATTGAGTATCGAAGGAAAAGGACCCGGCAACCTCCAGCTCTACTTTCTAAAGAAGAACCAGATTTTGGAGTATTTGGATCGGGATGAGTACAGAGAGAAGGCTGCTCACTCTGCAGTCCGGACAGTGGTGCAAATGCAGTTCACGTTTTTCTTAACTCCTTACAGGGTTTTCCGTTTGTGTGTGTTTTAAATCTGTCTTGCATAATGCAAAAATGCGTATTTCTAAATTTTTTTCATTCAGGACATGAAAATTATGCATTTTTAACATGTTTTCTAATCTCCGTTGCCATATTTTTAATACAAAGAATCAGCATGGACAGGAATTCACACAGGAAATTGCTCTTATTTTAGATTTGGTTGTGAATCTTGACCCAGTTTTGACATAGAAAACTGGCTTGTTTCATGCTGTTTCCACCTGTAGGTAGTCTTAGAAGTTTCACGTTGGTTGTGCTGTCCAAAGCACACAGGCTCTTTACTCTTAATATCATACACCAAAGAAACACTGGAGGTTCTCTTAGCTGGACCCACATTTGATGCCGATACAGGATTGCGTTGTTGCAATAATATTCATCAGTTACGACGCCGCGTTGCCACTTGTTAATATCAGAAAAACCTCATTTCAAGCTCATTTAATGAAATCACACAGTCTCCACACTACATACATTTAAAAACCTATTCTATTTTATGTTTCTGGTGGGTTTTTGTTGTTTGGTTTGGGTTGTTTTTATTATTGTTTACTCAATGCCAAGAAGTTTTGATTTCATGTCAGTGCAGAAATGCTCAGAGCGCAGCTGGCTGGCTGGTAAGATGGCAGGAGGTTCGGTGAGAGACGCGTTGGTTAACGAGCGCTCCTCCTCTTCCTCTGCCTCATGGTATGTCTGGTGGGTTTGCTCAGTGAGGCTTCCAACCTATGGTTTACATTTTATAGAGTTGGGATGTTGTACTTCTCCACAGGGTAAACTCATGTAAAAACACCCTCCCGTCCCTCTGGGAGGGAAGATTTCTCTTGCTCTTCCCTGTGGTGACACAGCCGGTGCCGCGGGCGTGGTGAGGCCACAGGGAGCCATGCACAGGGCACATCCCTGCCATCAGGCAGTGTCCTCCTGCCTGTTTGAAATCCCAGCTCCAGGGCCATCTCGTGGGGCGTGTGCTGGTGGTTTTGTGCTGTTCCTCTCCAGCCCAGCGAGTGCTGGCTTCGAGGAGTGGGTGGAAAAGCAGTTTTGGTACCGATGCCCGTGTACCCAGCAAGCTCCACGCCACAGGTACAGGCTGAGCATCACGTCCCCCAGCCCTCTGCCCCTCTCCTACGGCAGCTCTTTCTCTCTGGCCTTGGGCACGGCCATCTCTTCTCAGTACTTTCTTTAATTATTTTAATTTTTGTTTTAAACCAAAGACCTTTAACTCCGTGCTGACAGCGTGTGCCCAGTGTTAGATGAAAACACCCTCAGTCCTACCCTTCTTCTGGTCTCAATCCAATACTTGGGTTCATTTGAAGAGAACAGCCAAGACTCCTTTGACTACTGCAGCCTGAACGGGGACGCTGCCCCCCAGTCCTCCCAGTAGCCAGCACTGCCCAGGCCGGGACTGGGAGGGTTTGGGCACCGTTCACCTCACAGCACTTTACTCGCAGCTCTCGCATCCTTCGCAGTTCTGAGCAACCAGCACACACCAGTACTGTATGTCGGGCTCTGAGCGTCGCGCAGCCCTTTCTGCTTCCCCATTTATTTTGCACTGGACCCCACCATTTAAACATCTTCTCTTTATTTTTTGTTGTTTTTTGGTTTTTCAGATGCATTTCAGTCACTTTCATCCCTGCCTTTTGTGCTACTTTGAACCCCTAAAGGTCCGGCCGTGGTTCAGCTTCGTACACTGTCATTTACTTAACTGAGGGAAAGAAAAACCAACACAAAAACCTTTTTAAGCCATATATATATATATATATACACTTCATCATGTTTTCCAGATAATTTATTTGCGACCATGTGATGACATGCTGAGAAGTGCACAAGGGCACAGGGAGGGTGTTTAAATGCATTGGGACAGGTCTTCTCACCAAACAGGTTATTTTTTTGTAACAGAATACAGATTGTGGGTTGGTTTGTTTGTTTTTTGAAGTGTTTTTGCACATGTGTAGCTAAGGAAGAATCGTGTGTGTGTGTGTGTGTGTGTGTGTGTGTGTGTCCAACCCTTGAGTGCAATGGCCAGGATTAGTTTTCCAGGTTGTTTTTAGGGGCAGGGGAAGGGAGGGTAGGGATATCTGGAATTAGAGAGATTTGAAGTCAGCCAGCTGAGAGTTTACAAAACACTTTGCGAAGCGGGAACGTCAGTTCAGGCCGGGACGTGTGTCGGTGACCAGCGATCTGGGGTGGCTGATCTGAGCTGCTGAGGGAGAACTTGATGTCCAGAGAGCCCAGCCCTCAGCTGAGAATCATCTGCCTTTGAGGGTCTCAGGTGGGACACCCAAGGGTTGCTTGTCACCTGCAAAAACTCGGGACCGACCTCTGCAACTTCCGAACTAGATGTAACTAAACACAATTATGTTTTGGGGTTTTTTTTCTAAATTTTATTGTATTATTGCAATAAATCTTTAACAGTAATTTTTATTTTTTTTTTAAGTTGTATATTTATCATTGTTACTTCTGTGTGGTTTGTTTTTTCACCGTGCTGGGGAAGTACATACACTTTCCAGCTTTCAAAGCATCCCAGGGACCAGACCTGTTCCAGTGCAGTCAGACTGTGGTGGAATAAGCAAATACTGGGTCTAAAAAAATACTTTTACATAAAATAAAGTAACTGCATCTCCACTGGAGCAAGGAGAGGAGTTCTGCAAAACACAAAGACACACACACACGTCCCTGTATCTGCATGTAAGTGGATAAATCTCTGGTCTAAGCCTTTGAACTGCTCTGCTGGGTGATGTTTGCTTCTGCAGGTGCTGAGCCAGAATTAATTCTGCGTGCAAGGGAAGATCTCCTCTTTACAAGGTCATTTCAGAAGGTCTTTTGAAGGAGATGATAACTATTAAAGTGAACTGTTGTCTGAGCAATGGGGACAGGAAAGAGCCACATTCATCAGCAAGAAGCCAGCTCTGCCCGCAGGACCTGGTGGCCTGACTGGCTGCTGAATGATGGAGGAGAAAACCCATCCCATCCACTTTTCTGTGGTAGGTACCTGATGGGGAGGACCGATTCCCCTCGAGGGGAGGAGCAGCAGCCGCCTGGGGTCCTGCACCCCGAGCTGGGGCAGTTTGCTGCCTCAGTCCATCATGGGAAGCAGCCTGTGAGCAAAGCCAAGCCTGGCTCTGAGCTCAGCTCCAGCCCAGGGGTTGCTGAGGTCACTTCTGCTGAAGCAGCGGCAGCAGCCAGAGGGTTCATCCTCTGCCAGCGCTGCTGTGTGGCAGGAGAGCATCCCCACAGTGCCCTGAGCCCTGTCCCTGCTCCGGGGCTGCCCGGACCAGCCAAGCACAGGGAGGAGAAACAGCCCCGGGTGAGGATTCGGCACCAGCCCCACCTTGCAGGAGGTGGGACTGGGGGCAGCGGTTGGATGCATCGGTGCAGTTTTGTGCAGGTGTGAAATGATGGGTGGAGGGGCAGATGCTGAAGAAAGTGAACTGAGATATCCCAGCATTGCCTGGATTGGAAAAGACCTTTGAGATCATGGAGTCCAGCCATGAACCCAACACTGACAAGTCCCCTGTGACTAACCCATGTCCCTCAGCACTGTGTCTACACGACTCTTCAATCCCTCCAGGGATGGGGACTCCACCACTGCCCTGGGCAACCCCTTCCAATGCCTCAGAACCCTTTCAGCAAAGAAATGCTTCCAACCACAAGCTTCAGCCACGGGTGGCTTTTTCAGTGGTGGCCATGCCAGGAGACCCCCAGAGCTTGCTGAAAACTGGAAGCTTACAAACAACGGTGATGTTCTCAGGATTTCTTCACAGGGATATCTGGAAATTCAGTCCAGACACTCCAACCACTCCCAGGCAGGGAAGTGAAGCTCACAGCGCAGTCTTTAGTCCTCAGTTCTTCTGAACACTGTCTTCCAAATCCAACACTGGACTTTTTTTAAAAAAGAAAATTCACTCAAAGGAAAAAAAAAGGAAAGGAAAAAAAAGGAAAAAAAAAGGGGAAAGGAAAGGAAAAAAAGGGGAAAGGAAAGGAAAGGAAAGGAAAGGAAAGGAAAGGAAAGGAAAGGAAAGGAAAGGAAAGGAAAGGAAAGGAAAGGAAAGGAAAGGAAAGGATCAGGCCTTGGATTCTCCCTGAACCAGCCCTTAAGGAAACACAAATCTGCACTTTACTACTTTATGGGGAAAAAGAAAAAATAATATTTTTTATTTTTTTAAAAAAGGCAAAAAGCTTGCAGGCAGCTCAGCACGGCTACATTGAGAACAACCCACTTCTGGATGCAGAAGTTTGTTCTGTAAAACAATTTTTTAGCAGCAATGCTGAGTAACAGGGAGAGCTGCAGCAAATGGCATCATAAATGATGCATAAAACAGCCCAGGTTCCTCAGCCAGCCTGGGGCGAGGGTGGGGATGGGGTTGGGTAGAAAGCAAATGATCCTCCAAATGTAGCTCCAAGGAACTGGACAGCCCAATACTATTATTTTATTCTCATTTTACTCCTCGTTCAACGAAGGTGACCAAAAAAATCTCACACCCTGTTAAAAAAAAAAAAAAATGACCTCACTGGCTCCTTATCTCCTTACAAAATATTTTCCTCTGCTGCTTCTATTTCAGCTCCCAGGGACTTTCCTCGCCGCTGTCAGCCTGGCCTGGCCCGGGTTATCTCGCGTGTTCCAGAGTCGTGGGTGGGGGGCAGGAAAGCAGCTTCTTCCCCCTCTTCCTTAATTGAAATTAAGCTGGAGGCCTTTGATGGCGATGGCTTTGGCAAGACAAGCTCTGCCACAAAGCTGTGCTGCTGCTCGTGTCCCGGCGCAGCCCATGGAAGCTGGGGTGAAACCCGCGCCCCGTTAGAGAGTGAAGTCACCAGTTAACCAGGGATCCCGCTTTTCCTCTCCTTCCTCACAGCTGATTACAAGGCAGCCACACCCTCCTGTTGGATTTCTAATTTCATTCCTCCTGGTTGTCATAATGTCTGAGGAGCTCTGGGGAGGGGAGCCCGACGCCCAGGGTGTTGGGAAGCAGGTAAAGCAGGGACTGGCAAAAAAATATATAGTAATTCCCATCTCTTTTTAATCCACCGTGACCATCCTGAGCTTACCCAACCCACCTCAGGCTGCAAGGGCTGTTTTCCTTCTTTCACTGTTAATGGAGAGAATAAAATAACGTGCTTTGAAACTTCTCTCTTGGCTTCACATCCTAAACCATGAGTTGCTCTATGTGATTCCACCATGGTTTTGGGCAAACACAGGTGAAGCAGAGGGAGGTGGGTGGCTCAACCTGGCCACAGCAGCTTCCCTCATCCATCCTCACCTTGCTGGTCAGGTGTTGAAGGTCAGAGGACAGGACAAGCTGGGTGCAGCCACCCCATCCAGATGCTCCAGTGAAGAGCCCTCACCCTGTCCCAGGTGGTCCCTCGGGATCTGCAGGGCAGCAGGAAGCCCAGGGTGAGCCCCATGGGAAGGTGGCACCAGCTCTTCTGCAGCTGGGTCAGAGAGTCTGTCCGCTCCGAGCTGCAGTGACGATTGCCAGGGGTCTGTCCTTGTTCAGGGAAGAGGCAGAGAAACAACCACGGCACGAAGAGGAGGGACTCACAATGCAAAGACACAACTGCTGCTCCCTGCAGAATCCTGCTGCTGCACTCTGCTCCCAGCCACGGGATGTGGGTTATCCGGGGTATATTCCCAAATGTTCACCCTCCAGCAGCAAGCTGGGCACAAGGAGAGCTGGGACACAGCGAGGAAGGTGTCGAGGAAATATTCACACAGATGCCATCATCCATGCTGTGCTCCCAGCAGAGGCTGAGGAATTGCCATTCACCTGCACTGCTGACAAAACGTTCACAGCTCCCCCTGAAAGCACCAACACTGCTCAGGAACGAGGAGCAGAGCAGGGAAAAGTGCTGCAAGGGAAAAATTCACAACAGAGCAGCCAGCACAGCTTCCAGCACACCCCTGAGCCTGGACCCACGCTCCATCCTCCATCCCAAGAGCTGAGAAGCAGGAACTCAAACCAGACCATCTCCATTTCTCTAAGTCCCACACACCCAGCAGCAGCTTTCGGGACAGGAGGAGCCTCTGCTGCACACACAGCTGAGGGGAGGGAAAGGAAAAGGAGAGAGTTCTCCGAGTAATACAGGTTTGGGGTTTTTTTTCTTTATTATTTCTTTCTTTTTTAGTAGAAGGACCAGTTTTCTACAGGAAGCACAAGTGCAAGTCTGAACTACATCACAGTACCAAGTTGCTGCCATGTGTTTTACAGTATTTTTATTTTGGGGGGG
>NW_010321395.1:26533-37875 GCF_000700745.2 Antrostomus carolinensis
AAAAAAAGCCAAACAAAAAAAAACCCAACCCAAACAGACAACATGGGTAAGGGAGCCAAGAATTTCTTATATTCTGACTATACAATAATATTCCTCTTTTCTTTTCTTTTTTTTCCCCCACTGCCACACTACGATAATGGATCTGTTCTAATCTAATTTTAAGGTTATCCAGTTAAGTTGTCTGAAGACTCTTTAAACAAGTTGACCTTTACCTATTTAGAGTTTCTTCTCAGAAACATTCATATATTATACACGATATACAGATTTGGAAACAAGACACTTAAAAAAAAAACCACACACACACACCCACACACAACTATAGCCGCAACACTATCATAGCTGCATTGTAGTGATTACCTTGTTCAGCCAGCTGTCGACTCTGTATGTACAGTTAGGTTTTTTTTATAGTGTTATTTATTTACATAGATGGACTAAAAGCTATTATCTTTAATCTAAAAGGTAAAGGCTCTTGTGTTTTAAGGATGTGCAGTTTCATAGCCCTGTGGAAAAGAAAAAAAATAACCCAACAAGAACAACAACAACAAAAAAAACAAAACAAAACAAAAATCAAAACCACACGACAATTATATACACTGTAAACAGCACAAGGCATGAGAATCTCCTCCTACCCCAACCAATCTCGCAGGAAAGTGTATGTGCACTAATATTCCTCTTCCACGTCGGCTCCAGCTCCTCTGGTTTTCTTATGAATAGCACGGTTAAAGCTGTGACAGGCAGGAACCCAGTGATTGTCATGCAGACCTAACTTACAGCCCGGGATACCCTTCTGAGACCGGTGACAGCACATCCAGTAGCCAGGCCCGTAGGGTAAAGCTTGACAATAGGGTTTGGGATGCCACCGACACAGCGATACGTCCCCTTTCACGTATTTCTTCTTGCACTGCTTGCAAGGGTCTTCTCTGTAACGAGGATCTCGGACCCAGCGGGAATCCGCTGGCCTGATGTTGTAATATTCAATGATGAATTTGAAATAGTAGCAAGTGCATTTGAGAGCAACCAGACTCCTAGTAGGAAGCAATCCAAAAATCTTCACTATGATGTGGTGAGGCAGGAAGGCCATATACTGCTGAGGCTCCAAAAGCTGCTGAATTTTAAACCTGGTCTCCAGAAAGTCATGCGAGACCTGCCTTTTTAAGCAGGAAACGTCAAGTACTTGCAAAGCCCCTTCTGTCGGAGGCACGGAAAGGGCAGATGGCTCTGTAGGGACGTCGTTTCTGACGCACGATCTGGCAGATGCCAAAGCATCCTCATCCTCACCCTCATTTTGGGTTACTTCTCTTGGCTTTTCTTGGGTACTTTCCCGTAGTGGCTGTTGCTGGCGAGCAGCAGGCTGGTCACCTTGGAGAAAAAACAGCCTCCCTGGGAGAGGATCTTCACTAGAGCTGGAGTTAGAGAGCTTCTCTTTCCTGCATCCCTTCTCGGTCTTGGTGACCGATATACTAATGCACAAGGGCTCCTTCCTCGCAGGATGCAGGCTCTGCTTTGGGAAAATTACAGGCTCTTTTGACGTACAATCAACAGTCGCGTTCTTGCTCTGCAAAGAATCTGGTGGCAACCTGGCAGCAGCGGGACAGGCAGACAGCAGAGGTCTGGGAGGCTCGGTTCGCCTTTCAGAATCGCTCCTGCCAGTGGTTATTGCCAACACCACATGAGCAAGTCCCGAGTTCACATTCCCCATCCCAGTATCCAGCCCAGAAGGAAAAGGTTGGCGAGCAGCAGCAGTGCCATCCCACAACTCGGTGTCACCCAGAGGACTACACTGTCCTCTGTATCCAGCCTCTGCTACCCCTGCCTCCTCCAAGCCATCCCCCGGCACCTGGACCCCCGAGGAGCCCTTCCCCACCTCTCCATCGGGCTGGGTGCCGTTTGCCAGGAGCACCCTCCCCACGTTCCTACGGAAGCTGTTGTTCCTCGAGAGGCTCGGGGCCTCCCGCTCGCTCTGGCGCCTCAGGCACTCCGACTCCAGCTTGGCCACCATGTCCAGCACACGCACGGGCTCGCTCTGCTGCTGCTCGCTCCCACCGCAAAGTCCCCTCTCCGCGTGGACCTCGCACGCCGCGGCGGAGGAGAAAGGGTCTGAGCTGGGAAGCGCAGCTTTAGGCTGAGAGCTCAGCCTCGTAGCAGAAGCAGGAGCGCAGGTTTTAGCACAGTCCACCAGTAAAGCGCTTGCTCGTTGCTCCAGAAAAGCCACCATCTCTATGACCGAGAGGGACCGACCCGGGAACACGCTCTCACCGTTGTCGTTCACGTAATGCACCGAACAGTGCTCGATGCCGCAGGCAAAAGGCTCTGGCTGGGAGCACCTGGCATTGGCCTCCCTCATTCTTTCCAGTTGAATTTTGGCTTTTTTAAGATCTACCGATTTTTTCCGGCGTTTCGCTGTTCTTCCGTCGATATCCCACGTGCTTTTGATTTTCATGGAGCCCAGCCGGTTGTTGCTGCCGCACTGCTGGGCTGCGAAGAACGCGATCTTCTCCTTTGTATTGCCAGGTTTCACCACAGCCCAGACATCCAGAGGCCCTTCTCCTTCTTCTCCTTGGTGGATGGTTGCAGACAGGGAGTTCTTCTTTTCCCTGGCGCTTGGACCATCCCCTGGACCTTTCCCGTTCATATTGCACATAGTATTTGGATAAATAATCCCCAGAAGTTTTCGAGATGGAGTCAAGAGGGAAGGTTTTGGGAAAACGCTCAGTTTGGTGCAGTTGTTGGTGTGTTTGTCTTCCTGTGCTGATCTCTGATGGCTCATAGGTGGGCCTCTCAGGGAATCTTGGCTTATTTCTGAAGATCGCTCTTTCTTCTGTAACTTGAGATATGGCTTTAAGTGCATACCAGAAACCCTGGGAGAAACAGAGAGGGAAGAAGTTAGAGTTGCAAAATATGCCTGCCTGGAATTAGAGAAGGTGGCCCAGAGTAGGTACCAGCGTGCCTCCTACTCTACATCGAGCACCCCACACCTCAAAAGGAACCACATGAGAAAGGGAAAAACAGCAACCAAGGCTGCTGGAGAACTTGGAGAATAGACAACTTGGAGAACTTCTTGCAATAGGATTGAATTCTTAAGGACAACAGAGATCTTCCCATTTTAAAAAAGAAATCTGTTTCCAGGGAGTTGCAAGGAGAAATCCTAACATTTAAATTACAGCCATTGCTGTGGCAAACACAGCTAGAGATTCATTCCAGAGCCAGAGCCATCCTTCTGCCCATTGGTTCTTCATCCAGTTGTGAGGCACATGTAGGTCCAAGGGTTTATTTTGGCATTACAGAGTCAGAGAATCACAGAATCAGAGGGGTTGGAAAAGACCTTTCAGATAAACGAGTCCAACCATAAACGCAACACTGACAAGTCCAACACTAAACTATGTCCCTAAGCACCATGTCTACACAGCTTTTAAACACCTCCAGGGATGGGGACACCACCACTGCCCTGGGCAACCCCTTCCAATGCCTCAGAACCCTTTCAGCAAAGAAATTCTTCCTCACATCCCATCTCAACTGCCCTGGCCACAACTGGAGGCCATTACCTCTTGTCCTGTCCCTTGGGCCTTGGTTGGACAGACCCACCCCCACCTCTCTCCGCCCTCCTCCAAGGGACTTGCACAGAGCCACAAGGTCTCCCCTCAGCCTCCTTTTCTCCAGGCTCAACAACCCCAGTTCCCTCAGTCACTCCTCGTAAGACTTGTTCTACCAGAGATAGAGATATATATATATTTATTATTATTTTCAGTAGATAAAGGACAGTTGAAGCTGAAAAGGGAAATTAGCAAGTGTAATTATATTCATCAGAGATCCCAGCAGATACCTCATCTCCTAATACCACCAAAAATGAAATCTCTCCCTCAGCAGATCAATAATGGCAAACTTGGTGTTTGTGTGTCCCATAAGTGTCCTTACACCGTACATCTGATGCCTCCCAAAAGCAAGAGAAGCATCACGTGTGGCTGAAGAGAACCACGTTCAAGGACGAGCCTTTACGGTGAAGAATTTAAAAGCTGTAAAGGAGACACTTGGATGCTGCTGACATTAGAGCTGCTGTGACAGTCCCGGGCACTCAACTCCTCCTTTCTGTCACCCCTTCGCAGTGATTCTTCAATTCAAAGCTCAAAAAAAACACAAGCACCCAGGGCAGTGCCACATAGGACACAATTATCAGGAGACTTCAGGCTCTTCTCCCAGGAGTATCACATAGGCACATTACACACCTAACTGCAGCTTAGGTTTCCATGGTGATCTTCAAATTGGTCCACTAAAAATCCTCCTGTTTGGAACGGGGATAATCTGTGATCGCTCGTTTAACAACAGCGGGTTCAACGCCACAGTTATCATGAGCTGATACGGGCACATTCAGATGCTGAATGTTTCCCTTGACAGCCACCACAAACACAGTCTCTTCAGTGTTGTGTTTCTAACCTAAAACCAGCTTTGAATTTAAAACTTTGAGACACAACATCTAGAAAGTTGGAGAAATTTATAAGTCTGACACCTGCAGTTCGCACACACGATAGGTTTGTATCGGACAGATGCAGCCAGAGTCCAGCTGGGCTCTCCCCTGCCGTGCCACAGTGCCATTGGGACACTCACCTGATGTCCACAGGGTACCTGTGGGGTCAGCGCACGAGGAGAAGGGAGCCCAGCTCACCCGCCCCTTGAGCAGACAGAATTGCCTGGATTGGAAAAGACCTTTAAGATCATCGAGTCCAACCATGAACCCAACACTGACCAGTCCCCTATGACTAACCCATGTCCCTCAGCACTATGTCTACACGACTCTTCAATCCCTCCCGGGCTGGGGACTCCACCACTGCCCTGGGCAACCCCTTCCAATGCCCCAGAACCCTTTCAGCAAAGAAATTCTTCCTCACATCCCATCTCAACTGCCCTGGCCACAACTGGAGCCCATTTCCTCTTGTCCTGTCCCTTGGGCCTTGGTTGAACAGACCCACCCCCACCTCTCTCCACCCTCCTCCAAGGGACTTGCACAGAGCCACAAGGTCTCCCCTCAGCCTCCTTTTCTCCAGGCTCAACACCCCCAGTTCCCTCAGAGACCCACCAGAGTGCAGGGACGGCTGCAAGAGGGAAGTCACCATCAGCACATGCTGACCAAGAACGCACGTGGACGTGCTGTAGGAGCAATCTGGAGTGCAGCCTGGAGACCTTCCAGGCAGTCCCGACCCATGGATTAGCCAGGGCTGGAGACCCTCCAGAACAACCAACGGCAGAACAGAGAGCTGAGCCAGAGAGCACCAGAGGAAGCTGAGGGAAGGCTCTGTAAGCAAGGTGCTCCCCTTCCAGCTGCTGATGTGACACCCAAGTACGTGAGGGCAACACCTCAGCCAGGTACCACCTGCGTCCATCTGAGCAGAGGAAGCCTCCTGCCCTAGAAGCTTAACCACCACTTTCCCCTGAGGTTTTGGTTCCTCCTTCCAGCCCTAGTGATAAGTAGTGAGGGGATGTGTGACAAGTGTGGGGCAGAGAGGTTCTGGGGAGGTACATCAGGAGGAAACACTTCATTCACCTTTCCACTAGCGAGCATAAAACCCAGGAGACCCCTTTGGTCCCTGCAGTGTTTTCGGGGCCAGGAGGCAGATGCTGCAGGGGATGATGTTATGTTCTCTCCCCTCCCAATTTTATAGGAAGATCATCACAGTGCCAAAACCATCTGCATGTCAACAACAGGCTGTGGGGTAAGTGAGCTCCCACTACTGCAGATACACCTACCCAGTTCCTGGGTTAATTCTCTCCCTGTGCCTCCTGCCTGCTCATTCCAGCTCTGGTTGGAATTGGGTCACCTCCCAATTTAGTCTCTTCTGCAAAACGCAACCGAGTTATTTTATTTGCCTTCTCAGTTGGATGCTCAAAACTAAAATAAACTGATAAAAATAGAACTTTGAGGTGCTGAAAGAGATGAATAAGAGAGAATGGGAAATCAAGACTGCTGTACTTTGTTCCAGACACATTTTCTACAGGGTCTGCCCCATCTTGGTTGCACTTTATAGCTAAGCAGGGTCAGGCCACCAATGTGCTCGGGTCAGAGCCCAGCCCAGAAGAGAGCAGGTCAACAACTGCAGGCAGCTGCTGCACAGAATCAGAGTGGCTTGGGTTGGAAAGGACCTTAAAGACCATCCTGTTCCAACCTCACAGCTGTGGACAGGGCTGCCAACCACTAGATCAGGTTGTCCAGGGCACCATCCAACCTGGCCTTGAATGCTTCCAGAAATGGGGCATCTACAGCTTCTCTGGGCAACCTGTCCCAGTGCTTCACCACTCTCTGGGTGAAAAAGTTCGTCCTCATATCTAACCTAAATCTCTTAGTTTAAAACCACTTTAAATCTCTCTCTCAGTTTAAAACCATTTCCCCTTGTCCTATCACTCCCTGCCCATGTCAAAAGTTACTCTCCCTCTTGTTTATAAGCTCCCTTCAGGCTGAAATGAGGTCTCACCAGAGCGTTCTCTTCTCCAAGCTAAACAAGCCCAGCTCCCTCAACCTTTCTTCAGAAGACAAGTGCTCCAGCCCTCTGATCACCTTCCTGGCCTCCTCTGGACTCGCTCCACCAGCTCCACATCTTTCTTGTGTTGGGGGCTCCAGGCCTGTATGCAAGACTCCATCTGGGACCTCACAAGGGCAGAGTAGAAGGGACAATCCCCTCCCTGTCCTGCTGCCCACCCCTCTTTTGATGCAGCCCAGGACACAGTTGGGTTTCCAGGCTGCAATCACACACTGACTGGTGCCTGCAGCCCTCCCTTCCCATCCAGGAGGGCATTTTGGAGCGGTGCTTTTCGGATTAGAGAGAGACAAGCTCTGATTGCTGCCCACCACCATACCCTGGGGAGAAAAGGTGAATACCATTAAATACACAACTTTGCACGTTGAAATCTCACGAGCTAGGAGCAGAAGATTAAATTTCATTCATGAGTTTTCATGCCAGGGTGTTTGAAAGATGAGCTGAACGTGTTTTTAAAAAGCTTTCTTCAAGCAGCTTTCAGGATTCCAACGGGACAATCAGTTCAACACCCTTCATTAAGAGAAGTTGCAAACGAAGGTGAGAGCAGGTATTATACGAATGAAAACAGGACCAAACTGGTTATCCCAACAGGCTCAGAGGACGTGTTTAGCCAGCAAAGTTGGTTCAGCTGCTCCCAGCTATTTCTGGTCTATGGAGAAAGACAAAAGGGTAGAGTTCTGCCTCACCTATTACGGATTTCTCGTTTAAGGTTTTATTTCCTCCCATGTTTCAGTTAGTCTCTGGCTTGGCCAACAATACCATTTAAGGTTGAAAAGTTATAATTTACATAACAAAATTATGCCTTAGTCAGAAGTTTTACTGCCAGAATAATTGCCTCATTTGAATTCAGTTCACTGCACTGTTTTAATGGAGGCAGATTTAAAGAAAACCTTCGTTAAACAGCTTCAGACAGCTACAAAGGAGTCCAGCTAACTCCACCTGACCAGCTGAATGGCAGTGCCACCTGCCTCCCAGTTTTTGGGCAGTGGGGAAGGGAATTTCCATTTTAAAAGGGATGTTAGTAATGGACCTTACTTGAAATGGAGGGAAAAAAGCAGCCCACACCCCAGACATGTTTTGCTGTGAACATTAAGAACCATCTTTGATGCAAACACAGCTCCTTCTCTGCACGTCAGCAGCACATTTCATTTCTAGCTCCTAGAATTGGAACAAGACTCCCTAGCAGAAATTACTTTGAAGATGAACCAGAGCCCAGTTCCCACCCACAGACTACCTTATTTCTGCAACACTTTAAGTGCTGGCAAGCAGAGAATTGTGGCAGCTGCAGGTAAGTTTTTAAATATTTAAAAACATCAAAAATAGTTGTTAAAAGGTGAAGTCACTGACAATTCCCTATGATACTTAATTCCAGAATAATTCTGTTTGCTTTCCTCCACCCTTTAAGTTATCAAGCTTCTAATTTTATCTTTAGAGACAACAACTCTTCAGAAGTTCAACGGAGTAAGCATAAAAGGTTTTCAATCCTAAATGTGCAGTTTGGAATTGCTGATAAGAGATAAATGTGCCAAGAATGATCGGTACCGAAACAACTAACAGTGCTGCCTTTAAACTGTTATTCCACCCTTAAGCTGATGAAATAAAAAGGCCAGTTTTTGTATTTCTAATCAGCCATGTCTGAAAAACAGGATACTTACACGTCTGGAATGACACTGCTGTTTTTACAAGTTGTAACTCCAGCTTGTTTCCACTACACAGTTTTATCAAGTTGGTTATTACATGGGATTGATACAGAAATATCTGCTTTTATACGTGTGCAGACATGCACACACCCCTCCTCTCCCTACCAAAAGGGAGACCCATAAGCTACCATGCCAAGCTGGCCAGAATCTTTCTGCATCCTTTTGCATTTACATATCTTCTAAACCACTGCAGCCTAAAAATAACATATTTATGTCAGTGGAAGCTCCAAAGCTGGAGGAAAAACTAGAAAAGGCTCAATATTCACAACTCCTTTTCTAGGGTCCACAGAGAGTCTACAAGTTCCTCACCATATCTTAGTCAGAGGCTCTCACAACGCCCTGTGAAGTCAAAAGATTTCCTCTGGCCAGCACGAACAGCAACAAAAAAAAAGTGTAATCTGCTCAAACAGCATATTCACACTGCAAGTTTTCTGCACAAAGCACCGGAAAGTTTTATTCAGGCGAAAATTTCAATCAAAACCCCAAAGTTTCCTGCGGATTTCTTTTTGTAAACACTAACTCCAGTCAACAAAAGTTCCTAGCGTTGCTGACTGCGTGTGCAGTGCCAACTACAACTCTGAAAAAAAAAACCAAAAAACCCTCAGGACATACTAACATAAGGCAGAAGCCAAAAAAGAAAAGAAAAAAAAAAAGAGAAAACCCAACAACAATAAAAACCCACACCAAGCATAACCTCTAGCAAGGCATTTCTCTTCCCTGGCATCCCACTTCTCTGTCTGCAGAGCTTAGCTCTGTGTAGGACACCAGTAATTATGAAGGACTGAGTACTGAATGCAAGTTAAGCTCTGGTCAACCACTTGTTATTCCTGGAAAGACTCGGTGGGTCCTTTGGGCACAATCTCCTGTACCATTTCCATCCCCTCTGCACCGCTGGGGCAAGGCAAAGCAGACAGAGAGCTGCTTCAAAGGCATTCCATGGATTCTGCCGGGGCGGGAACGTCCCAGGCGAGCAGTCGGGATGGACGATGCTCTGCTACTCACTGGAGCTTGTTCTGGCACGTGGCAAGTGTCCAAGCTCAGAGAAAGGCGGGTTGGGAAGCACGATCCTCCAGACCAGGGGTGGGTTTGACTTCAGCAGCTGTGAAGGCATCTGATTTCCAAAAAAAATCCAACTCCCTTGCAGCAATAACTTCATATTAAAAGAACTGCTCTTGACCCACCTCCCAACGCCCGTGAAACTGCCTCTTGCATCCATCAGAGAGCAAGGGAGGATCATCAGAGGGTTTGAGGGTAAACTATCTTTTTTACTTTGAGGTAAAAAGCTATCGGACTGCTGAAGCAACACTCTCCACTCGAGCATCCAGCCCTGGGGGGAAGCAAGAGCTGGAGGAGCAAAATGCAAAGTAGGCACCTAACTCTTAACTTTGGGTCCACCATCACTTGTTCAGATGCCTCAGGTGTTCAAATAACCTGACTTTGGGGGAGATGAGAGCCAATTATAGCTGCACACAGGAGCAGTTATAAAATTCATCATGCATAAAAGCCATCAGCTCCACCAAGTAGAGGTTTCAGGTGACAGATTGCACATCCAAGCCCAACACACACCAGCTACTCCAGTTTGAGGGCTCCCACCCATTAGTAAGTTTTAAACACATTTTAAAGTGAACACACACACACATATACGCCCTTCAGCACAGTAGCCTCAGCTCCTTTCTAGATTTTACACAGGAAGAAATGTCATTTCTTTGTCAGTCTTTTGTATAAAAGCACTTACTGTGAAGTGAGTGACGTCAAAACAATTCTTTGTTGAGCCTGAGGAAGCTGAAACACATGTTCCCTACTTCCCAGTCACACTACAAGATGACACAGTGATGACATAAAGCAGAGCAGAATAAAATGAACTCAGAAGATTTGGTACTCAAGGTTAAGCTGCTCCAAAAACACATAGCTCAAAGATGATGGGATAGCACACATGCCTGAGGGGGAACAAGCTAAGAGGAGAAGGAAACACGAAAGTTATTTGGGAGAAGAACAGTAAGAAAGAAAGAAAAAAAAAGTGATGGTTTTACAGGACTTCTCCTAAAAGCTGCTCAGAGTAACACAGAGACAGTGAAATGTTTCCTTCTGGAAATGTTTTCTCTTCCTTGATTAAAGGAAGCACCTCTCCTATGAAGACAGGCTGAAAGAGTTGGGGCTGTTCAGCCTGAACAAGAGAAGGCTCCGGGGAGATCTCATAGCGGCCTTCCAATACCTGAAGGGGCTACAAGAAAGCTGGGGAGGGACTTTTCATAAGGGCTACTAATGACAAGACAAGGGGAAATGGGTTTAAACTGAAAGAGGGCAGGTTTAGATTAGATATTAGGAAGAAGTTCTTTACTGTAAGGGTGGTCAGACACTGGAACAGGTTGCCCAAGGAAGTTGTTGATGCCCCCTCCCTGGAAGTGTTTAAGACCAGGCTGGATGAGGCTTTGAGCAACCTGGTCTAGTGGAAGGTGTCCCTGCTGAAGGCGGGGGGATTGGAACTAGATGATCTTTGAGGTCCCTTCCAATCCAAACCATTCTATGATTCTATGATTCTATGAAATCATTACTGAGATACTTTATTAACTGGAAGAGGATCAAGATCCTTCTGGGTATCATGGCACAACAAATTTCTTCAAACAGTTAACGAACCAGCACAAAGCGATGCTATTTAGACCTTCATTTTTTGTGCATACACAATGAGAACACATGAAAGGTTGTTGAAATTAACCTTGGACTGCAGTATCGTTAAGAGACTCAAGAGTTCAAAAGAAAGAATAAGCAGAAGTAGATCTCGAGGCAAGTCACCAGGTTGTTCTTTTGAAACTCAAGACCGAAAGGAACTGGTTCACAAAGTCAGCTGCACTGCGGCACAGAGGATTTTGCTGCAGACAGCACAACCCAGCAGGTATTCTCCAGGAGTCAAAAGGTGTTTTCATTATTAAGAACACATCCCAAACAAGAACAGAAGAAACTCCAACTGAACCCCTTCCTTCTTCAAGAAGCAGACATGAAGCAGACACAGGTTTCAAGTCACCAAGTCAGATCACTTGGAAAATTGTAACTTAGAAGTCAAAAAGTCTAGGAATAAACGTGAGAACTGGTGAAGCGTTAAGTTCCTGCAAAGACATTTAAAAAA
>NW_010321396.1:0-15643 GCF_000700745.2 Antrostomus carolinensis
TATATAAGCTTATATGTGGACAGTAGCACTAATTATTTATGGTGCTATGAAAGTTGTCTTGATTTCTAGCTTAAAATAGACAAAGGCATGAGTGACGTTTATATAACTCAGAAACACATGAGCAATATATGAAAGTGAACTTTTGAAGCACCTAAATAAATTGATTAAAATAAAGTACTGTAATGCAAACTATGAGAGAAGAAAAAGTCCTTCCCTGCTGATATCTACCCCTTAAAAGAATACCAGGATGTATCTGTTATTGTTACATGACATCGTATTTTTTAAATATAAATAACCAGCAATGACTTTGGTTTTTAGGAATATTTGTCATGTGTTTCATTTTATAATCTTTATGTATATTCAAAATGGAAATTCTGTCAAACAAACTCCTAACATATTCAGTAATGATTCTGAACAGTCATTGAAAAAAATGTAGTTTACATATTTTTTGTATGTCACAGCCTTACTACTTCTTCAAACTATGCTTGTTATTCACCACCTATGTGTTTCATCTTGCTCCATAATAAAACTTCGTATATAGCTATATAATTTGGATGAGGAGCATATTCAGAGAGGATGGGAGGAAGTTAGAGGATAAATTCCATGATCTGAGATTTCTCAAATTTTTTTGTGTAGCTTCATCTTGGAAACTTACTGATTACTAGAAAAGTCTCTTGTGCTGCTGCTAATACCTGTTTATTCTATAAGTCTGGCTTTAGACAAAGATAACTATATTTCTGGAGTGCAAAAAGGAAAATGAATGTTAGTTGATTGAAAGCAAATGTTATCCTGCAGACTTTACACAAAAAAGATGTGATAATTTAAAAGGGTTTTTTTTTTTCGGTGCGCTTGGAAGGCTAGATCCATTTGAATACTCTGAGAAGCACATGGCTTTTTATGCTGCTCTGCAGTAGGTCTCAAGTCAGGAGATTGTGCTGCTTAGAATTCAGCTGTGGTTCATTTGAATCTTAAGATGGTCTACAAGTAGGACCAGTTTACACTTATGTATACACTTTTCCCTAAATATAGTTGTCATTACAAATATTGCATAGCAGGACGGAAAGTCTGCCCTCTGCTCTGCAGAATTATTCTGTGCCTTTTTGCAGCGCAGGTTTTCTCCATGACCTAATATTGCATTCTTTCTTGTTTTGTGGAGTTTTAGCTAGAAGCCAGATTGACTGTAAACAGTTATAGCAAAAAATGAATAGTACTTTGTAGTGCTTATTCATTCCTATAAAGTTTTCATTAATAAATTGTAATGCAAGGAATTACGTCTTAGTGCCAAATTGATAATTCTAGAAATGGAGCATACAAGAACTCTGTTGCCTTTTCACCGCTACATTTGCCTATTAAACTTCAATAAGCAATCTCAGTGCTGCATTTTAAGGGTACTGATGTTTTTAGATCATTTTACAAACCATTCTGCAGTCCTGAAGTGGTAACGGTAAATGATAAAAGATAAACAGTTACTTCCTTTAGCACTCACTGTATTAACATTCACTGATATTAACGATATCTGCATATAATACTGAGAAGCATGAGAAAGTCTAGTCTCCAGACTCTTGACTACTGACTCAGAATCGAGTTCAACATTAACATGCTCGGGGAACTGTTGAAAGATCTCCCAAGGTCATCTTGTCCAACTCCCTGCTCAGACTGGATTTCTATGACTTTTTGACTAAAGGTCTTGAGTTAAAACTAATTTGGTAAATGCTCAATTGAGTCCTTTGTTTGGAAGTCTAGATTGAAACTGATGGTATAATTTCAGTAATTTTAAAATTTTCCTCTCAAAAAAAATATGATCTTAGGTAAATGCCAGCTTTTCACATGCTTTCATTTTTTTTATTTTTTTTTTTATTTTAAATGCAAGAAATGTCACAGCTGCCAAATTATTATTTCTAGGGCTACTCCCAGCAAACACACTCAGTTTTTGTTCTCTATATTAATTCAATTTTTATATTTGTAATAGAATGTTTCAGGCCATTAATGTATGGTATATTACTGCACTGCTGAATAGTTGCTTTGTATTTTTGTCTCAGTTCTATGATGCTGATAGTGGATGGCAGCCTTACTTTTCTTTCTCTGACTTTTGCTTGTTGGATTTAAATTTGCCATTACCTGTTTTCTTGGGACTTTCTTAACAGGTGGTTTTCACTGTGTGTTTTACTTTTTGGGCAAAATTCCTGAGTAAGGAGCAGATTTTTCTGTCTCGAGAGGACTATTGCTAGTATCTTATTTCCTAATCAAGAATTTGTACAGTTCACCAAAGGGTCTTAATGGGGAGCCTTTGTCATCACTCTCATGTAGATTAATAAATCCTGTTTCTGCACCAGATCTGTACATGAGATCCACTTGTTCTAACCACACGGGTACATGCTTGTGTATATACCTTTAACAAATGCTGATACTTGCAGTCAAAGCTGGTATGTTTTGGCCCAGTTTACCTGTGCTGTGAGTATTAGAGGTCCAGAAAAATTAAGAACATAAATAATGTCTCTTTTTTTTTGTTTGTTTTGTTTTTGTTTTTTTGTTTGTTTGTTTGGGTTTTTGGGGAGTTTTTTTGGTGAAGATTAGCTGCAGGACTAGGACTTGTTTGTGTAAAGAAAACACTTCTGTTTTACTAGAGTTTAACATTTATAAACTTACCTATTTTATAGTCATTGTAGGAAAGATATCAAGAAAGAACAAATAAAATAGCCTAAAGATCCTGGATACCTAAGGAGAAGCTGTCAGTTTTAAGTACCTTTGCATCTCCGAACCTGTATTAATTTAAGCAATTGGAATGTTAGCACTTAATGTCTAATGTACTTGCAGTGGTAAACAGGAGACTGCTGAGCTATGCCTCTCACAGGGTGCTGGTCAGTATTAATTGACTAGCATGTCTCTTGTGAATGGTTGGATGTATTTTTAGCACAATAGTTGAAATAGTAGAAAAAGCTTATGATGAATACTGAATTTACCAAATGAGCTCCTGATAATTTTGAAGAAAACTAGTAATCTTTTAAACTTCAGAAAAGACTTATATTTTATGTAAGTACTCTAGACATAGAAAAAAGGTATTTCTTTCAATTGAAACCAGCTGCCTAAAATCATCTGTCTGCTTTTAAAAAGTCTATAAACTGGAAATAGCATTTCTTGGGATATACTAAGATTTCTTGAATTGAACTGAAATAATTTTTCAGAAATTGTACCTTTAAAAGTATTTAATCAATGAAACAGCTAAGCAGTAAAATTGCCTCTTTTATTTTAGACCTTGTAATACTCATCGTATTTATAATTCTAACGTTTGTAGCTCTTACATATAAGTGAACTTTCGGAAGTGCAAATAATTTGCCAGAGATGTGATGCATGCAGGTAAATATGTTTCTGTTGACCTTCTAACAATTTCCAAATTAACAGAAAAGTGTAAGTACATACACGGTGTTGTGCTTGATTTGTGGCTAGTCCAGAATACCAGATCTTTTGAACCTGTGTGTAGGATAGAACAAAGGGTAATGGTTTTAAACTAAAAGAGAGTAAATTTAGACTAGATATAAGGAAGAAATTTTTTACCATGAGGATGGTGAAACACTAGAGAGAAGCCCCATCCCTGGAAACACTCAAGGTCAAGTTGGATGTGGCTTTGAGCAACCTGATCTAGTTGATGTCCCTGCTTATTGTATGGGGGTTGGACTAGATGACCTTGAAAGGTCCCTTCCAACCCAAACTGTTATATGATTCTATGTATGATTGTGCTGTGTGTGTATACTGTGATGGCATAATATGCTTCAATTTTTGCAATGATTAATTTTTTAAGCACTGAAAAATTAGGAAATATCAGCTTATGACTCTTGTCAAACTTTGCTTTCATATGCATAAGGATACACTTTTCAATTAGCTAATTAGGTGCTCTTTTCCTATTCTTGTTTCTTGTACATCTGTTCTCACAGTTATACTTTAAAAACTTCCCTTGAACATAGGATTATGTTCTTGTCCTTTTTATGATGGCAATTTCTGAGCAGAATGCTTGCTTTGTTCCTCTTAAGTAAGACATGAGAGTCTCCAGACTGTCCACTTATTTTCAGTATCTGAAAATCAAGGTGACCAGTCTGACATACTTGGATTGCTGTTTCAGAGAACAGCAGTTTATAGCTTCAGATACTGTCCTCTCACAATTTGTGCTCTCTCCATTACGTAAGCAAGAAACTGCTATTACAAAGTAAAACAATGTGTGCAAAGGCACATAGCGCCAGAAATAAAAATTACAGCCCTGCATCTGTGCTCTGTTTGATGCTTCTGATTCTCCTCTTGGGTACCTCTGGAAGCTCTGTGTTGGTAGTCTGCGTGGGTACGTTCATACTCTGAAAGCCAATTTCCTGTATAATTCAAGGCATGCGGTTGTACTGTGCTGTGTGTCAAATAACATGCTCCTTTTAGAATGTATCTTTGAGTGAGACCTAATATATATTTTTTAAAATCAATTTTTACAATAGTTGTTTACAGATCTGTAATTTATTTTCATGTTTTTTAGGTTTCCGTTTCTATCTACAGGGATCTTGTGCATTTTTTTTCTTTAAATTAGACTACCATAATATGTGTATTTGGGGAAAAAAAAAAAAAGGAAGGAAAAATCTATCTTGGTGCTTCTCTATTTACCAGATTCTTTTTTTCCTAATCTACAAGTGTCATCCTGAAATTTTAGTCTTTCTGTGGGTACAGTTCCTTAGCAGTCACCTTGAGAAATTTTGTTAAATTTATGACCCGATACTGCACAAGAAACTTAGAATGAACCATGATTTTTACATGGTGCCTTTTGACTGTCTATTATGATCTTTCTTTTTCTTTTTGTCTCACTTTACTCTTTCCAGCTCTTCAGTGAGTTTGGAAAGAGGAATTTAACCGTTGGATAACTCAAGTCCATTTTCTCTATCCCTGTATGGTTGAATGAAGCAAATGCATTTGTCTCATTGTGTAGATGAATCATATTTTCCATTGCACGTACATGCAATCCACTGCTGGCAAAGAATAGTGCATGAGATTTTAATGTCCTGGTGCTGGAGCTGGTTGGTAAGTAGAAAGTTCTTTTTTGGAAAATCCCAACTCTTAAGAACTTGAAATGTCCTGTAGGAGTACATCTGACATTTAGGAAACTTCTCCTAAGTAAACATGCCACCATGTAACCTGGCATGAAGGGAGTGATCTGCTCTTAAGGGAGGACACCTTGCTATCTGACTTGCAGGCCATTGATTAAATAGCTTTCTCCAAGGGGTCCCACAGTTCATTTTTTTCCTTAATTACAAGAATGAAGCATCAAAACTGCAACACTTTCTATGCAATGGAACAGCTGTTCAGTAGCTTATCAGTGGCACCAATCTCTCTCCTACCTGTGAAGCATTCTTATAACCAACTATTTTAATAGGAAAAGACATTAAAATTACTTTATTTTCTGTATCCATTAAACAAAGTGCTCATATTTTAAACTTTTCTATCAACTTGTTTTTGCAATGTTGTGCTCCTTTGCCTGTCAGACAATGACTTATTGTTTTTGTGTTTCTCCGACAACTGAAATCAATTTGTCTTGCATCTTTTAACAGGCTACATAGCAGTTTATTCTGCAGAAACATCTTGAGGTGTCACTGTATCTCAGATTAGGTAATTCTGCTGTAATTTCACTGGCAATCAGTTTTGAGCCAAAAATCAACATTTTAAAGAGAGTATTGTCCATATGGTAATTACTCAAATGACTGCATTTCTCCTTGCTTCCTATGACAGATACAAAAGATGAAATTGTAAAACCTATTCAGGAGCTCAATGCATAATTTGATTTTTTTTTTTTTCAACTTCACAGAATTTTTTTGTTCAAGTATCCTCAATATGGATAAAGAAAACCAAAATTATACTAATAAGTATTATTTTTCTTGTAAGGAAAAGAAATCTGTGAAATATGTCTTGTACTTTTAAGCATAATGTAATCTAAGAAGGAAGTCTAGTTATTACGTTGTTCAATCACTGCCCAGTAGATGTTCTGGGAAACCAGTTTTAAAAGATGAGATGAGAAAAATGACAAATCTGCTATGTTGTGCTAATGGCTGCAGTTCTTTTTTGCTGAACTTTACATGTTGACCAATGTGAGAAGAGTGTTCCTGAGAGTTTATGGTTACTGTCTTCACCAGTAACAGACTAAAGAACAGAGAGCCTTGGCTGAGAGCTTGTAGCCACATGTGCTGAGTACTAGAACACTCCCTAATGACCAGTATGGAGAAACTTATGCCAGTACAAAAAAGGGAAAGTGGAGAAGAAATGGCAATCCTTTTGCTTTCTACTTGTCACAGAGTTTACACCATTTTCCATAAATACTCTTCACCTGCTCTTCATGTTTTCAGTTGCTCCATATTTGTTATATTTAATTTGTTTAATTATTTCCCTGGGTTGATGGGATTTCTTTCTTTTTTTTTTTTTTTCCCATGGGAGATTTCTGCAGAAGCTGAATCACTTTGCTACAGGCTGTATGCTATTTTCCTTCATGCCCATACCTTCTCATCTTCAGTAAATACGGTGTCATTTTCCTTGTCTGCACTGTTTATACTTGTGATCCTCTTGCTAAATTTACAGGTGGGATATTAATGGCAGCACTGCTTTGCTGTAGACCAAACTCATTGGCTTGAGGCTGTGTTGTAATGGAAAGCCCCAGAATAATCGTTTCAGTTATCTTGCTGCTGCTCTGCAGTCTTTTAACTTTCTTCATCAGTGGCACCTCATGCATGTTCCAGGGGAGTGATGCACCTGCTGTTTGTGGACAGTTCTGCTGCCCAGGTGACTGGTTTGATGTGTTTCCACAGCACGTTATTAGGCAGATGCTAAGGTTGCCTGCTTCATACCGTAACTTATCCCATTGCTTGCATTGATGTTGTGGTGAATTAAATATTTATTTCTAACAAAATGTTCTTACCCATATGATGCTTTAACACTCTGAGTTGTGTGCAAAATCCTGCTTTGTGGATTCAGGAGTTCAGTTTGTTTCTGTATTGCAAGTCCTTCATTCTCTTGGTGAAGGCAATGGAGCCAGTTTAAAGGAACAAAGGAGGGAGTGGATGTTTGAATATACACTGAGGAACGGTAGAATGTGCTGAGACCAGAGGTCTGACTGTCGTTGGTCTGTGACCATGCTCATGGTACCAGGTCTTTAGGATGCTGGTTTGCCTCATGCCTTTCCTTGCATGGAGCCAGGCTGCTGTGGCTGTGTTGACCCCTAGATTTAGGTGTGAAGAAGAGTAGGACAGTGGGGGCCTGAAGAAGCCCTGACAGAAGCTTCCTGTGATTCCTCTTGTCATGAATCAGTACACAAATGATCCAGACCATTTTAGCAAATGTCTTAGCTCCTTGGCCAGAAGAACAAAAAGTCATTTCTGAAACTCTTCTTGAAGTTTAACCCTTCAGCTGAGTGCTAAGGGTGTCTCTGCAGGATCAGTTTTGCACATGTTGTCCTCAAAGAAACTAAACCCAGGACACTGAAGCTTAACCCCTTTTCTTCAAAGTGTGATGCTGCAAGAGGTAGTGATTAATGAGCCTCCTCAAAAATTCAGTCTATTGCTCTGCCAGCTCTGACTCCTCCCAATCTCAGATATTCAGAGTTCCAACCTCTTATGGCATTTATATATCTTTAATACACCTCCAGAAAGTTCAATCTCCACATTTTTAGCTTCTTAAAATAGATGAATAGTTTCTACAGGACGATGTCTGTCACTGTTGCGTAACCTTCTTTGAGTTCTTTCCAACAGAATATTTTTGTTGAGTCTATGAACACAGTTATTAGATAAATGACAGAGCAATAGTAGCACTTCCAGTTCTGCAGGCTTCATTATTCCTTTTTAAGCAAACACATGATTATAACATGAAAGTTGAAATAGTTGATTTAGTAGTTATTTTCATTTAAAATCGATTCTAGATGTGGAAAAAAAAAAAAAAAAGTTACGAAATTCCAGTGCAGGGGAGGTCTATTATTAAATTTTTGAAGGCATAAAATGAATCTTAATAAGTTACTATTTCAAGTGTGTCCCAGGAATTGAGGACTCTTTTTATAATGCAAAATCCGTGGGTTACTTCAATGAAAAAGAAAAAAGCAGACTTTTATTCTCATACAATTTTTTTACATAAGTAATGTTTAAATCTATTTTTAAAGATACAGAATTAGATGCTTTCTTATTTTAAAACCAGAGTTTAAAAAAAAAATCAAAATTATCTTTTATTGAACTGCATCCAATTATGTATGCAGGGTAGTTAAAAAGTTATTTTGTGGTTTTAAGATACTTTTTGTGTGTGTTTATTTGATCAACAATAAAAATAGACAATAAATATGGTAACAGTTACAATGGAATTACTTTCTTTCTTCCCTGTTGCATCTTATAGAAAGTGATTGTGACTAAGGGAATATGCCTGAGCTGTTAGTAACTCTAACATATGTTTCTATATAGGTTATGTAGCATGAAAACAGTGATACAGTGTTGCTGCGTGATGGCTATATGACTGTATGATGTCTTGACTGTGCTTAATGAAAGCTAATAATTCCTGTCACCTGTTTGTCTGATTTGAGATTAGTCTTTTCATTAGACCAACTTCCTCTAGGCCTGCTTTTAAAAGTTGCATGTGTTGAAGACAGACACAAAAAAAGAGTAATTTCTTGCAAGGCATTAATTTAAGTAGCCCGTGTTTCCTCTCTTTCCACTAAGTTCTAATTTTGTTTTGCGACTGAACATGTTTTCTGTGTAAAAAACAAAAACAAACCAAAAACAATCAAACAAATAAACCACAACCCCCCCCCCAACCCCCCATCAACACCAAACAAACAAACAAACAAACAAACCACACCAAAAAACCCAAACCAAAATAAAGCAGCTTATAAGGGAAGCATGGGACTACAGACTACACTTCTGCTTTAGAAGAAGCAAAAAAAAAAAAAGAAAATTTTTGAGAAATGTCAGAATTTTCGGACAAACCATGAAAGGAGAACCACAGCTAATGGATAAAGTAACTCCCTGGCTATTTGGCTAGAGGATACTTTTTTAAGGGAAAGTAACAATATTTTCTATACAGTAGTCCCTCTTAGTAATAACTGTTACTCATAATTCTACTCACTTCTCTGCATAATGTTTTGGTAGATGGAAATAAGGATCTCTGTCGAGTTGCTTCTCCAGGTCCATATTTCACATAGTCAACCTCACAACCTGCAGCTGCTCTGCGTATTTTTCCTTTTCTCCCATTTGTGATGTTTTCACACTTTTTACACTGCATGTTTAGCCCTTGTTCTTTTCCTTGTCTCCTGATTGCTCACCTCTGTTATTTAATACTGTGGAAGAATATTTATTTATTTATTTATTTGAGGCTTCCACCTCTGTGGAAGAATATTTATTTATTTATTTATTTATTTTCCTTGAGGAGGTTGCATCATTTTCTACTCCAAAGTTCTGAACATGAAAGAAGAGAAGGATCAGTGCTGTGCTGGACAGCTAAAGCTCATCTGCTGATAGTTTGCTTCTGACTTGAAGCCTTCACACTTTGAGTTCCTCTTTGATGGAAATTTTAAGGTGGAAATTGCTGCTTCCATTTCAGGAGGATACCAGAACTATGGAGAGGCAAGAAAAATTTTGCGGTCTTCAAGGCAAAAGTGAAAATAGATTATTCATGGTGTTAGCTGCTTGAAAAAGCTTCAGTACTTGTAAGAAATATCAGAGTGGAAATGATATTTGAGATTGAGATGGAAATTAACAATGTGATCTAGATTCTACAATAATCTTGAAAGTTCATAGATTAGGTATTCTCATAACAGAAATAGCTCTTGGCTTTGAAGGGGAGAGGCAACTTTGGTTTGTTTTGCCACAGCCAAAATGATGATCAGGGGAAGATGGCTGGGTGCAGACTGCCGAGAGGAGCGAGCCCAGTGGTGGCTGCAACCCCAAGGAAACCAGTGGGGCTCTGGGACACAATGACATCTGCAGAGCAATGTCCACTGATTGTGCATTTCCACACGGGCAAAAGGATTATGTGCCTGTAATATCAGCCATGTACACAGCGGTAGCATGGCTCAGTGTGAGCTTTGCTGCTTTTTGTTTGTGCTGAAGATTATGGACGTTTTCTGAAGGCTCCCCTGTGCTTCACCAAATACTTCACCAATACTAAAAACCAGGTGGATCCTGGTTTTCTCAGTATTGCTAGTTTTTTAGCATGGGAAAAGGTTCCCATAATCCTTGCTGTTCATAAAATGCAAATATATGAAGCAGTTAATGAAAGATATCTGATCCTGCATGGGGCTCTATTTCCAGAGCAGAATGAGGATCACTCATGTGTTACATAAAGATATATTAAAAGAATACAGGAAAGTCTCTGACCAGTTTAGAGACTTGAGAAGGCCTTTTCATACTGCTTTGACTAGAGGTACCGAAGAAATGCTCAAGGCTCTGCTGCATATGCTAAAATTAATGGCCAAGAAAAGCAAGAGCAGCCAAGCTGGTGGCTTAGGGAAGAACAAAGCTATTCTGGTTACATAGGGGGAAAAAAATATGTACTTGCTTTACTTACACTTTTCCCCTTAATTTCTTGTACCATTGTCCTTATTTAGGCTTTGCTATGCTGTTACATAGTACAGACACCTACTACAGAGAAGCATGTTAGTCGCTTCAGATGAAGCATATCTGATAGTCTAATGTTTGTCACGAGCCACAGTTTGAGCATAAAATGCCAAGCTTTGCAGAGAAATTCAGCCTTAGATATGTGATTCCAGGTGCTTGCTTTCCTCATCCTGCCGCACTGGATGGGGCAAGATGATGTCCAAATCCATCAAAGATCTAGGATCTATACTTTCAAATTATTTTGTCATTTTTTGCTTGTTTAATAGAAAACCCAGAATAACCGAGTTAGAAACCTACCTATCTGCAGTTCCTGTGACAGAGAGTGTCAAAACAGACAATGGTTAAAAATAAAATAAATTAAAAATCTGTGGCTATTTAGGGTGCCTGCAGCTGACACTGCAGCAGTAGCATGATGTGTGAAGGGAGAAAGATGGTGCTTTTTGATAAGTGTTTATGAATAAGATAATCTCAAAAGAAAATGAAGATATCTTCGGAGACTGGCAAATAGAGAATGGGGTGACTTCAAGACGCATGAGAAAGTGAATTAAAAATGCCAGATCTTCTATCCTGCTGGAAGAAAGCATCTGTCTTGCTTTGAGACCCAGTGATGCCAAATGAAATGAAAGTAATGCCTCCTGACTGCTGAGCAGTACTATGTAAAGGAAGAACTGTGAGTCCAGGCAACAGCAAAACATCACCTATAAATTTAATTCAGTGGACTGATCCTAACTATTCAGACTCTGGAATGGTTTTTGCCAATTTTTAGAAGGTGTAGTTTTATTTTTTTTTTCTTTTTCTCTATAGTAGGAATTTGTAACTTTACACTCTTGACTGGCAGCAGAAAGGGGTGGCAAATAGATAGATATCCATGAGGAAAGCAGATTTTTAGAGGTGGGTTTTTTTTTTTTTTTTTTTTTTTTTGGTACTTTGATTCCCTGAATGTCACAGCTGCAACAGTGGGAAATTCCCACGAAGTTATGAAACTAATAAAAAACCTGCTGTTGCTTTGAAATATTACTTTTTTCCAAATTAGGAAAAAGTAATCTGTGACAGGAAATATGAGCCAAAGACAACTGATTAAATTGCCTTTGATTTTTTTCATTATTCATGAGAAGCCTTATCTTCAGTAAGAATGGTTTTTATTAGTGTCTTGCTGAGATGAACATTTGACTTCTCTAACATCTTCGATGTGAGGGACAAGATAATCTGTTAACTGATATGGAGTGTTCTGCAAGAATTCAGGCAGTCCTAGATATTAAACAAGCCATGGGAGATATTGCAGGATCATGCAGTGGCCAGCTTGGTCAGAAAAATGTTGTTGGAGACATTCTCCAACTTTTTTAAAATAATAAAAAGAACCAACAATCATCTACAAAGAAACACATATGCCAAAATAGAAATAATAAAAATACACTTAATGTGAAAGGCTGCCTTTTGGGTTTTTATGAAAGATATTTCCATCCATTTAAAGGTATTTTTTAATCTTGTATAGCTAAAGCTCTCAATATTGAAAAAAAAAATTCTAATCTCACTTAAAATATTTTTTCACAGATTTATGCCAAATGTGTCCTTAAAAATCATTCTGCACCTCTGATACTTCAGGAAAAGACAGGTATTGAAAAGGGGGTGGGGGGGGAAGGGAAGAGAGGGAGAGTGGGGAAAAAATAAAAGAAACCTGATACAGACATACCTTGGGAAAACCAAAAAAGTCCTGTTAAAAATCTTTTGACATTGTGCTGTGTCTCAATTATGGTAAAATATGAGTTTCTTTTAAGTAATTCAATAGAAGTCCTTATACTAAAAAGTAAATAATTAGTTTTTGTTTAGACTGATCTATTTCTACAGTGCTGAGGAAAGGCTTTAGAATAACTGCATATTCAGCCAACATGAACAATTCTTCCATCTGCCAGCGAAGCTGGGGATGACTTCTCTTGCTGCTGTTCTACTGAGCGTTTTCATATGGTGGATGAGGTTTTTTGTAGTTTTATAGTATTTAACTCAGAAAGCTGATTCACCTAATTTTGGCACTGTATAGGCTGGTACGTTTTTCTCCATTAGTACTGAACTGAACATAACTTGCCTAAACAAAAATAACAACACAAGCCTGCCTTGCACAAGGACACTTGGTCTTGGTGTCAAGGCTCCCACTAATTCCTAGCTATTTGTACAGTGATTCATCTTGCTTTCTAAAAATAAGAACTTCTTATTCCCTCCACCCAAAATCCGTCAACCATTGGGTTTATCTCCAGGCTTATTAATGGTTAAGGTCTCGAGATATTTGATGTGCTGTCATCTGCTGCTCTGTGATGACCTTTCTTCTCAAAAGAATGCTAGGTTATTTTCAGTAAATAAGTAGTTTGTAAAAATATTGTTCAGGTCCCCCCAGGCACCAGAAAGAGCCAACTTCAGGTCTCCTGTTACCAAGACCTGTGATTTAAATCTCTGTATAGGAGGGTCGCACTTTCACAGCTGTTTTGTGAACAGTTGTTTGTTTTAGCTCTCCTAACTCCTACAGAAATGAGAATAGTTGATTTATGCGAGTCACTGGGAGATGTCCCAGGCTTGCCTGGCCGGGCAGCTGGGGTGTTACCTAAAGAAAACCCAGTTCACTGAGACTCCTTGTGCTTTTCCTCCACTTTTTCTTCTGAATGCATGTGGGTGTCCACTACATGAGTTGGTTTCTGTGAATTTATTTTATCATATACCCATGTCACTGGCTGTCCTTAGGGTTTTTTAGGTTACTAGGTGCTTAGCTTGCAACAAAATCATTATGAGAACCTAGATCCTATTGTCAAATCCTGCTTCCATGTCCCATGCTGACATCTCATTTACAGTGAAGTGCTGTAATGAGCATGTCCCCATGTAGACATAATGGTTTTAATGCAACTACAAAGGCATTTGTTGCTGTTGACTCAGTAAACCAAAAAATGATTTTATTTCCTCTTTCCAGACTCCTTCAAAACCGTTTTTCACAGTCTCTTCAGACTGGCCTTCTTGAAATATGATGGGCATGATATGTTGGGTTTGTTTGGTTTTTTCTCCAACATATTTGGAAGCCACTTGTAGCCATTTGAACTTTCTCTGATCTGGATTACTTAAATAAAATGATTACCTAAGCATTTCAATGGTATGATAATACCAAGGTTCATTCAAACACAAATTGTGTCTCTCTGACAGCTGTTTTTGGAGGCAGAGGCCCCTTGATAGCTGGTGAATGGAAAGGCTTCATAGAATGGTTAGGGTTGAAAGGGACCTTAAAGATCATCTAGTTCCAACCCCCCTGCCATCAGCAGGGACACCTTCCACTAGACCAGGTTGCTCAAAGCCTCATCCAACCTGGCCTTGAACAGTTCCAGGGAGGGAGCATTCACAACCTCTCTGGGCAACCTGTTCTAGTGTCTTACCAGCCTCATAGTAAAGAATTTCTTCCTAATGTCTAATCTAAATCTACTGTCTTCTATTTTATAGCCATTTCCCCTTGTCCTATCACTACCTGCCCTTGTAAAAAGTCCCTCCCCAGCCTTCCTGTAGGTCCTCTCCAGATCCTAGAAGGTTGCTACAAGGTGTCCCTGAAGCCTTCTCTTCTCCAGCCTGAACAGCCCCAACTCTTTCAGCCTGTACTTATAGGAGAGGTGCTTCAGCCCATCCTTGTGGCCCTCCTCTGGACTCACTCTGGTAGGTCCATGTCCTCCTTATTCTGGGGTCCCCAGAACTGGATGCAGTACTCCAGGTGGGGTATCATGAGAGCAAAGTAGAGGGGGAGAATCACCTCCCTCGACCTGCTGGCCACGCTTCTCTTGATGCAGCCCAGGATATGGTTGGCCTTCTGGGCTGCAAGCGGCACATTGTCAGCTCATGTTGAGCTTCTCATCCACCAGTACATCCAAGTCCTTTTTCTAAGGGCTGCTCTCAATCCATTCTCCATCCAGCCTCTATTTGTGCTTGGAGTTGCCCCAGCCCAGGTGCAGGACTTGGCCTTGTTGAACTTCATGAGGTTTGCTTCCCACATCTTAGGAGCTTTGCTGAAGCAGGACACAATGCCAATGCTGGGAACAAACAGCAAAACAGGAGGTACTGTACTCTTCTCTGTGAACGTTTCTTCAGCTGCTGCAGCTGCCAGATGTGGAGAAGTCTGAAGCAGGTTATGTCTCCCATGACACTTTTGCTGTGGGAGGTGAAAAACATCCAGCACAATCTGAAGGGTTTCCAGGAGTCGCTAAAGATAAACATGTTTTTTGTTGTTGTTGTTTTTTTGTTTTTTTTTTTTTTTAAAAAAAAAAGAGAAGTTCTTTCAGATATTAATCCAGCCAGAGAATTTGTCACTGGGGTAGCGGCTCCCTATTTAGCAAGGTATAAACTTCCCTTTTTCCTAAACATCCCGGGCGTTATGGAATTTGCAGCTTAAACAGCTGAGAGGAGATGAGCACAGCTCAAGTATTTGAGGAGCTGCATTACATAGACAAGTAGGGTCATAACTTATTAAAACATTTGCAAAACACATTCCGGTGAGATGAAGTTAAACAGCTAGAGCATCTTCCCACGTAAGAAAGGCATCAAGGAGCAGAATGGGTAATCACGGAAATCGGCTGCCCAGGCGCATTCCTTGGGTGGCTGAACTCACATTTGATAACTCTGAACTCCCTGTCATTGGCTTTTAGGGCAAATTCAGTTGGTATTATGGTGTAAGTGATGTCGGAGCTTACGTAAGAATTTTTTCCTTCCTACGTCCCACTGTATTTCTAAGCTGTACATGATTGTAGGCTGCCTTGCAAGCATATGTTTGGGTCAGAAATAGAGTACTATGCAATATACTTTTTCCTGAAAATCTTGTATATAAATAGTATGGGTGGGAAAGATGATCTCAGTTGTCCTTCAGTTCTATGGCAGTTTGAAACTGGTCTGGCTGTCCTAGGGGAATGATGTAATATTGGCAATGGTAAGCAGGAGTAGAGCCAGGGATTTCAAGTTCATGCACAGAGCTTGTAGGCTGCTTTTCTGTGCTCCATCTGACATGCAATTAGTGCAGCTGCACAGTCATGACT
>NW_010321396.1:15673-23726 GCF_000700745.2 Antrostomus carolinensis
GAGCAAGAACAGGGGATGGCGTATCTAAAGAAGAGGCAGACTAGGTGGGAAGCTTTCCCCTCATCACTTCCTAGGAAAACTATGCAGCTACGTGCAGGTACTTGCCCTGCACATTTAATAGTGATGCACAAATGTGTCTTGTTGATGAAGATGAAAATGAGAAGTTTTCTCTGCAACATATAAAAGGCAAAACAGCTAGGAAAATTTCTCGGAGGTCTTTGGTGAGCTGAAACCACAAATGCCATCAGAAAGCTGCAGGCACTCTTCTGAGGGCGACAAACAAGTTACAAAGGCTTTTTTAATTTGTCTTGTGTCATAAAGTTGTTCTTAATATTAAATAATAATAATCATAATAGGCAGGATATATCCATACTCTAACTCTCCACTACCAACCATGTAACAATATACAGAAAACCACCTTCTGTGCTAACTTGAAAATTAAAACATATTGTGTATCATCACTTGAAAACTTCTTTGAATAATGCTTGCACACAATAATGAGTAAAATCGGCAGATAAATTGATGAATACTGTAACTAAAAGTAAATAACAAAGTGGCAATCCTAATTGTCATTGGTCAGTTTCTTAATAAGATATGCAGATTTAGGATTAATTTATTCTTAAATCAGCATCCACTTTTGCAAGGCTGAGTGCTGATAAGCGTCATATGCTGTTGGTATTAAGTGAAAAAATTTATTGTTTTTCTGGCTCTAAGGCTAAATGCTATTAGCCCAAATGAGCTATCAAGGTGATATGATAAAGGCCCTGTTGAATATTTATACAGAATTAAATTAAATATGTATGTGCCACTTGCTCTACAAAGAACATAAGGGAAAATATGACTAATACATAAGAGCGAAGATTAGTTTACTTGTTAGTTCATGATCATGATATAGATGGAATTTCCTTCCATAAAAACAGCATGACAAGGAGTTCATGAATATTTTCATCAGTAGCTAATGTTTCCATTCCTGGAGGAGAGCTCTAAGCCCACAAACAAAAAGGCTGCTACATTTAAGATTCAAGGGAATGTCACCACAAAATGTAAACTGTCTGCAAGAAACTTTCAGCTTTGATAGTTTTATTGCATTAGAGACAAGTGCATCATAGCTGTGAAGTGCATCATACCACAGACATGACCCATATTTATAAAAAAATCTTTGGCTAATATAGAATTTTGTTGTTAGAAATCTGGGTTGTAATGGTGCAGGGCTGGGCTCTGCCGTGAGCAATGAGAGCTTGTAGGTGGAGGGCAGTATTGTGTTTCCATTTCATCATCATTTTCAGGTGAAAAGTGCAGCTTTTCCGATGTTACAGGTGTGAGGACATATTTTCAGAGGATGGCACAATGAATTTAAGTGTATTCACTGTCTGACATTTAGGATTGTTCAAAACGTAATAGATTAAATTACAGATCAGTAAGTAACATGTAGGCGCAGTATATATACATTTTGAATATGGCTATGTCATAGAAATTATTTGGCTTGTTTAATAGCTTAAAAACAATTATCTCCTAGAATAACAATAGTCCTCAGAAGTGAATATGAATTAGTTAAATAGAATCTGACTTTGAGGTCTTGTGCAAACAGTTTCTGCACTGAGCTGATTTGAAATAGCAATATCAAGTATTTGGAGCTACGTTGCCTGCTGCCAAAATGAAATCTTGCATCATTTTAGACATATTCATGTGCCTTTCTCAGGTTTTTTTTATCCCTTCATGAAAATGGGAATGATAGGCAAACAAAACTGGAAGGAATATTACCCAATTATAGGTAATAAAAAAGCAGTGCTTCAGCAGATCTGCAGTAACTAGGAGAAAGTAGCCATAATACTAAATGAAATAGAACAGTGAGGCTAAAGTTGGAATAACATTCTTAAAAGTAGATATTTAGCAGAATGAGAGATGTCATAAGTGGGGAAAATATTTTACACAATGTGTTATGGGGAAATATTTCCTCAATGTTTTATGGGAAAAGGTTTACAGTGTTCAAAATATGATAATTAGAAATTCAACAAGTTTCTATAAGTTTCTATAAGGGGAAAAAAGATCCGCAACCATCTAGAAATATTTTTATTTTCAGTTGAGTACTGTGACACCTTTTCCACAGGAGGAGTACAGTAATTCAGGAAGTTCTCATTATAGCTGTTGAACAAACCTAAATGGGCAAACACTTAGTTTTTTCCAAGTGAATGCAAATTCCAGTGGCAAACAGCAAAGTTCTAAGAAATGAGATAATTAAGTTACAGGATTACACACAATTACTTCTAAGGAAGTTTTATAGAGCATTTTACTACATTTCTATTTTTTTATACTATTTTAACATTTCTACTTAAGAGACAGCTAGTCTATGTCTATAGACCACGTAGTAAGATCTTCTGTTTAACATGCAGTGTGGTCCAAGAGAAGCAGCTAGGATATATCTGGAGTGGGATATTGAGCGATGTCTTTCAGTGCCTGAAAGCATACTGGAGAGTGCAAGGATTCACTGGGCTCCGTGCCTTCCTGATGCTCCAGGCTTAGGGTACATGTGTGCTGCATTACAGAGAACATCCATGGTACCAGATACATACGCGTCCTGCAGTCAGTTGTTGCATGGGTAGTCATCGCTGAGGTTGTGCCTATTTGTCCAGGATTCCAAGATATCCGGCATCCTACACGCTGAATATCAGGAAAGACTAGCTGGTGGTCGCTACAAGAAATACTGCATGTCTCCAAGTAATAAATTTCTCAGTATTTTGCCCTCAATAACTGTCATATAAAGTACCAGTGAAGGAATATTCACATTAAGAGCAGTTTACTGTATTTTTCTGTAGAACTTGAGGGCAGTTCCATGTAATATTGTGTGAATAGTCAAGGCTACAGGAAGAAAAAAAGCTACAGTTTTTTGGGAGGAAACAAGAAGGAAGTCACAAATAGTAATGGGCTGCTTCTTGTAGAAGAAAAATATTTAATAGGGAAGATGATACACACACAAAGTAGCAAATGAAGTGGAGTGGTATGCTAGGAACTTCTGTCAACACAGAACTTAGGAAATTTAATATAAAAAAATACCACAAAGGCAGGGGCAATCTGTCTGTCCTTCCAATACCCCTTATAAGACAGCAAACTTTAGCTTGTTTAGGGGATGGCCAGGCAAAAATCTACTGAGAAGCTGCCATGATGCCCATGAAAGCAGTTGATTTTCAAAGAAAATGACCTTAAAGCTCAGGAGTAAATAGTCCCATTTTACAGGAACACATATAATTCTGGCAAAAGGCCTACTTGCTCGAGCAAGGGGCTTCTTGCTGAACTAAAATGCAAAATGGGAACATGTAAAAAAGGGGAAATGATGACAGTCTGCAGAGGTGTAGTATAAAAGCATTTCTTGGACATATAGATATGAAATTGGGAAGGTCAAAACGCAGCTGGACCTAAGAGTAGTAAGAGACCTAAAGGAAGCATTTGACAAGTTTATTCACAGAGAAGCTCAGAGAAAATATGAGCTTTGGGTGAATGGTGGGAGACAACGGAGAAAGGGATGACACAGAGAAGGCTGAAGTACTCATCAGTTACACATACAACCCCCCCACCTTAGTCTTCACAGGAAAATCAACCCTATCATGGCTTGTGAAGAAAAGGGAGAGCTATCACTGAGAACAACAGGTGATGGACTATGGAAGGTGGATGGGAAAGGTAGACAAAGGATTGGGGAGCTTTATGTTGCCTCACCCCTGTTCTTGGAAAGATCGTTAACAATGTGTCCTCATTTAAAAAAAAAACCCAAACCTCATAATTTTCAGCAGGGATATGTGCAAAGCAAGGAGTCTCTGGGCTCTCTGCCTTCCTGATGCTTTGAGGTATAACTCCAGGCATCCACACAGTCTGTGACACAACCAGCTGAATAGCTCTGATAAAACAGGACCAGGTGTTACAGCAGAAACCAAGCTCATATGAGTCAACAGTGGTCTCATCACTAGTAAGACAAAACCCATGCTGAGCTACCTTAGGAGAAGCATGGCCAACAGGAAAGTTTTATTCTGTCTGCTTGGCACAGCTGAGGCTGCTGTAGTGTGTCTTTTTCTGGGTCCCCTCTTTCAAGGAGGATGTTGGACTGAAAGAAGGTCTACCAGAGAGCTACCATGATAGTCAGAGGTATCTGGCTTGTGGGGAGGGGCTGGGGTACTAAGGGACTATAGAATCATAGAATTGTTTGGTTGAAGTCCAACTGTACCTGTCCACTCCTAGACCATATCACTGATCACCTCACCTACCCGTCTTTCAAATAGCTCCAGGGATGGTGACTCAATCACTTCCCTAGGTAGCTTGTTCCAGTGTCTGATAACTCTTTCAGTGAAGAAATTTTTCCTGATATCCAATCTGAACCTCAGTTGGAGCAACTTGAAGCCATTTCCTCTTGTTCTATCACTAGTTACTTGGGAGAAATGACACACACCTGCCTCCTTACAACCTCCTTTCGGGTAGTTGTAAACATATTGCTACATAGTGGGAAGGGGTTGTTAATGACATCATACAACTACTGGAGAGCAGCCTAAGGAGGTACCTGGTGGCAGCCTCATATCACTTGAAGAAGAGTTGCAAGCACAATAAAGGCTTTCTTGGATATTGAAAGATGATAAAGCAAGGGACAAATTACAATTTGGAAAGTTCAGAGTGGCCTTTCTTGGCTAGGAGGGTGGTGGAGCACTGGGTTAGGTTGCCCAGAGGAGCTGGGATCAGTGCTCTTGGAGGCTTTCAGGACCCTGTTGGATAAAGCCACGGCTGACCTACTCTAGTGCTGGAGAAGGCCCTTCTGCTTAAGCAGGGGGCTGGATGGGGTGGTCTGCAGAGATGGCTTCCAACCAGCACATCTGTGAGCATGTAAATTCAATGAGCATTTATACATTTTATACATATGTTTATATAGCATCTATATTTTTCACAGTTAAAAGAAAAAAGAAAACCAACAATCCAAAACAGAAGATTATAATTGTCATGATTCAGAACATGTCAGCCATCAGCTAACAGAGAATCTGGTGGATTCTCATGTGATTAGAGATGCATTTGCTTCCTCAGACTTGTTATGTATCAGATGAGTGTTTTTAAATGTGGGAGGGAAACTGCCCTCACAGGCCTTTGAGCTACTGACTGAGTAGCAATATGTCAACTTCTAGCTTAGTTATGTCACTTTAGCAGAACTTACAAAACCTTCTACGGAGCCATGTAACTTTCAAACTATACTTCAAGCACCTCTGCAGTTTCATTAAAGAAAAAGACATGGATTAAGTTCCAATGGTATTAAAATCTCAGGAAAGGAAATGCTCATTTAATACATGAAAATAACAGTCATGAAGGGAAATAACAATCACGAGCAAAATAGTAATCTCTGAGTTTCTGGCTGGGTTCCTAGATGTCAGTTGAAGTCTATTTGCTCTGTCTCAGTCCTGAGATATTTTATTGCTAAATGGTGCAGTATGTTAGTGAGCAAGAAGGCCAAAAACTAGAACACAAAACAATAGAGCAGAATTGCATTAATGTGACCAGTATGCTTTACTACATCATGTATTAATATCTTGTTCAAAATCAAATAACTGTAGTGGATTCAATTACATACAATTAATGACTGCTGGAGGGCTAAAGCCTTAATTTTTTTTATATATGAGAAATATGCTGCCTTTTGCCCTCTTAAGCAGCAAGAATGGTCTAGGTCCATTACAGTTTGGGCTGTTTTGTAAACCTTGGGCACATACACTGGAAATACACTTTATGGAATCTGTATTGTGGAAGCATCTACTGAGAAAAAGCAGAAACTAGCTCTAAATACTTTTTCTGCATTTCCTAGCCTAAACATACAGGCTGTTGTCTTTGTTGAGCAACAACATCTGTTACTCTGGAAAAACAGATGTGTAAAGTATACTGCCAGTCAGGAAACATCAAAAAGGTGAAGACGAGTCTTCAGCAGCTCTAGAGGCAGCAAGGAAATTGGAAGAGAAGACAGATGGAATATGTGCTTGCAAACAGAGTGTGCAAAAGAGGAAAAAATATATCATGTGAATTGTTTAACTTGAAATGATAAAGAAAAGCTCCAGGAAGAAAAGAATATTGTGAAGGCCTGCTTATGCTTTTGTTTTCTTTAATCACGTTCCTTATTTATAACAGCATTAATGACTTAGGGGTTTCCCAGGAATCCTTTCATAGCTCTAGATGCTGATTGATATAGAATCTCATGGGTTTTTCTATAAAGGGGGTGTTGGATTAGTTGAACAATAACTGGGAATAATTCTTGGCCATGTTATCACAATTCATGAGATGAAAGTCTGGCTCCAGGAGATCAAATAAGAGTTTTTTATTTGATATCAGGACTTTGCCCTGTTTTTTCATTTTTTTCACAGCTTGATTAGAGCTGACAAAAAAAGAAAAAAGTGGTGGCATGCTGGCTGTTTTGTAGTGACATTAGAACTGAGAAGTCCTAGCCCTTTTAATCATGTGATTTTTTTTTTTTAAGCCTTGAACCATGGAATTTAATGCTTTATGTGTGTGTGTAAACTTGGAAAAATAGCTTGACTAAATGTTCTAATTTCAGAAGATAAATGGATTTAAAGTTGGTTTGGGTTTTTTTTTTGTTTGTTTGTTTTTTAAAAAATCTTATATTTTTAGGCCTCTGGAATGATGCTTTTGTGATCTGATGTGCTGGAATGCTTGGAATAGCCAGTCTTCGATCTCTCCAGGTTTCTCAAATCCTGATATATTTCAAAATAACTTTCTTGATACTGCAAAAGTTGGCTAGAGGTCTTTGTCCTTTCCATCCCAGCCCAGCATGAAAAAGGTAGAGTTGAGAAACAATTAAATAGAAAAGTATAGTTCAGACAACATAAAGTTTTACTCCATTCTGTGTTTTCTCTGAACATTTACTTCTTCCTTTGCAGTGTTCAAAGTTATGGAAGTTGGGAGATATTTTGACAGCATTTCTTGCTTGGGGAGAATTAATCTCCTGCCCTTTATATGATGCACTGTGTCTTTGGATGTCTTTGAGAGCATTTTAATCTCAAGCTTTTAAGCTAAGACAAATGCAAGCAACAGTTGTTTTGCTTCTGAGCACCTTGAAGGAGGTTAGCAAAAAAGCTAAAAGTAGAACTGAGCAGGCATATAGGAAATACCATCCTGTATTAGATCTAAACCCCACCTAATCCCATACCATGTCTTCAGCAATGATTAGTGCCATATACTTCAGACAAGAATGGGATTACATGGCCTTTGCTCCTCCAGAGACATTTGAAGGCTTATTCTGAGTAGTAATCATTTGAAATTGGCTTAAATCCCAAAGGCTGTGGTTTAATATCTCTTGCACTGAATCAGTTGTAGTGAATTAGGGTACTGTAGACATTCCTGTCCTCCACTGAAATGACCACTCTCTCCTCAAACTTTGGAGATATCTTGACCTTCACAGCATGTTATCCACACCTTAATTGCACTTAGGGTGAAAACAGCTTTGGAAATCTACTTTGTTCCTGTTTTAACAGGGGAGGAGCACAGAAATTTCGTCTCTACATTCTCTGGAGCACTGGTTATTTCTATGATGATTATGTTGTATGCTGTTATCACAGCACCAAGTTTTAATCTCCTTTTCAGGCTACTTCTTGAAATCTCATTTCATATGATCAAGGGGCTTTTTTCATGTTTGATCGTTCTCAGGGCATCTCTCCCTGTGGCAGGAGGGCTGTGTTAAGTGGCTTTGTAAAATGGAAGGGTCTTGGACTGCTGCAGCTGTTGCGGGATTAGGAATTGCTGGCTAAGGATACAGGTCTTGTAAACACAGAGTAATATCCCTGGTTCTGGATATCCTACAGTGTATCTGCACTGTTCAGTTGGCAATGCTTTTATTGTTGTTTCAGCTGATGCCATAGGTATATTAAGACTTTTTGCTTTGAAACTGGTAGCCTGGATGTCTGTACAAGAGAGAGGCATAAAGAGGCAGGTTCACCATCTGACTTGTACTTAGTCTGAGCATTTTTATGTGAGGATACAATCTAATGTGTCCTGGAGTTTGGGATTAAGGAGAACTCTCCTGCAGTTCCTG
>NW_010321397.1:0-37363 GCF_000700745.2 Antrostomus carolinensis
TGAGGGTGGTCAGACACTGGAACAGGTTGATGTTCCACATGCCAGAGAAGTTGTGGATGCCCCCTCCCTGGAAGTGTTCAAGGCCAGGCTGGATGAGGCTTTGAGCAACCTGGTCTAGTGGAAGGTGGTCCCTGCTGATGGCAGGGGGGTTGGAACTGGATGATCTTTAAGGTCCCTTCCAACCCAAACCATTCTATGATTCCCAAAGCTCAAAATGAAGCCTTGCAGCATTTAGGATTGCCCTGTAGTGCTAAACTAGATGTTTCTGCTCTGTCAGGCAAGGGTAACAGCAGAAAATAAATAGATATCATGTTCTGCAGGGGTTACTGGGAAGGATATACTGCTGTAAAGCTAAGGCAGATTACCTCATTTAATTCTATACCACATTTTCAATCCAGTTTCTGCCATTGCTAGTCCCAGTAGAACTGCACTGTAGATATCAAAGGCTCTGAATTTTGTCAGTCTTGAGGGTATGATAAAAGCTATGGTCTTGCAATTCATCTTTAATGAGTTGTTTAGATGGAAATCAAACAGCCATGGAATTTCTTGAAAACAGCTGAGGATCATTCCTAGCTCCTGTCCAGCACTCTCTCTCTTAAAAACAACTTATGTGGCCATACATCAACTATCATTGAGTGAGATTCAGAGCTGTAATAAAGCTGTTTACTGTTTCACTCTGGACACGGTTTTCTTATTCATGTGCCCCAGCCCATAACTGCTAAAATATATACTATCTCTTATTGCTGTGGCCTGGAATTTATTAACAGTACACAATAATAATTTACAAGGAACTCCTCTCACTTTTATTCCTCTCTCAAGAATAGGCTGGGAGACAGCTGTCTAAACTTGAATAATTTTCAGATAAAAATATTATTTATGCTCTAAAGTGCCCTAGGAGCCTCCTGAACAGAGCTGCATAGAGTTAGAATCTGCCCATTTTCACATGTGGGTAAACCAGGCAAGATTCATAATGGAAAGTTCAGCCCAGACGTACATTCAGGTGAACCTGCACCATGCATATGCACACACAGAGTTCAACCAGCTGCTTGGGAGGTCATTGGACCCTCAGCATGATCACTTCAGGAAAATGCTGAACTTTCTCATTGGTTTTGCTGAATCTGCTTATTCCTGTGTTCTGGTTTGTTCCCTTTTGAGACATCCCTTCTTAATCAGACTATGCTTTTTCCAAAATTGTATATTGTTGATATGTATTTTGGACATCAGGAGTTTTAGTTTCAGTTATAAGATACCCTGTTCCAAGTAAGCATACTTTGACACTGGATACAATCCAGGATGAAATATATAAAACCTGGGCAGTCACATCAAAGTATACTCAGTAAATTCAGTCCTTTAACCTTACAGCTTTCAGCATTTTTGATTACACTCTATGTGTTAGGATCTTTGTGCATTCAGTCTGTAAAGGGATGCTGTATTTGGTGCAAGAGCTAATCCTAGTCCTTTAACAGCGCTCACACTCTGCTATCAGAGCTCTTGGTAGCAGCTGCTAAATTCAAGAGCTTGCTGTGTGTATTCATCCAGTTTTGTTAAGGTCTCTGGGATGAAAGGCACTACAGAAATGCAAAATCCTATCACTATTAATTTAATACCAAGCTAGAAAGGCTAGCAGAACTTAGACAAAGTTTTAATTTGATAATGACACCATTTTGTCCTGTTTTGTTTTGAACTAACATGTGACTGTAGAACTTGAGAAATTATCTTTACTTGCCAATCTATGTGTAAAAAGGTCTAAACAGGTTAAATAAAAATTTCTGATTTAGTTTTTCTCTAGCCCTTTAAAATAGAGATATACCAGAAAATCTAAAGTTTAAATTAAGACTTTTTGTGTGCTCATAGGAGAAAGTAAAGACATGCAACTGGAACAAGATTTAATAGTATTAAATTACAGTCTTATTATATAGCAATACAGTTATAATTATCTACTAACGGCCTATCAGACAAAAATACATGTTCAATGTTTTTAACTGAAAGTTTATTTGGAATAACCTATGGGCTAAAATAAACCTGAAGTCTCTGTCACAGACTGATTGCCATTTTACTGGCACTTAAATGCAAGGCTTCTATGGCAATAAAAACCAGATAATTTGGAATGTAGCTTGCAAGAGGCTGGGTAACAACAAGAGCCCCATATAGAAGGCAGGTGGAATATGTGATAGGGCAGAAAGGTAATTCTGGAAGATTAGCTTCACATATGTATAAATGTGATCTTGTCCCATATTCCCATTAGGTTTTTAAAATGGCTTATTTTGAAAAACTCTAAAACTTAGGTGAGAGGTACAAAGTGATACCCACTGATCATTCACCAGTGAAATGCAGCTATGGTGGAAGAAAACAGGCCATTTTATACCACTGGTGATAAGCAATTTTAATGAAAGTGAGTGGTCAGGGTAACATATTTAGATACAGAGTTCCCAAATTAAAATTAAAGCTTTTTCTAGGATAATGGACATATAAAGTAGACACTGCACACTAGAAAATAATTGACCTAATACTTGCCAGGGGACCAGACACAATATTTGATTTGAAATGTCATATAGCTAAATGAAGTCATTTCACTCTGACAGATAAACAATTCAGAGAATAAAGAGGCAGTTAAGCCAGACGGACCTTTTTTCTGGGAATACTAACAGAAGATGACAAAGCTGTTATGAGTTACTCTGTTTACTTTCAGTAGTAGGAACTGACAAGACTCATGGCTACAAAGCAAAACAGGATGGATCTGCTTCATGAATTAGAAGGTTCCTTTGAAACATTTTCTATTTTTCTAAAGAAAAGGTTGTCAAAACATAATGTTTTAATTACTTTCAGAGATATTTTTTGTGTTTCCCTTAAGTGTCTACAGCTGTCCCTTGCTCAATCATTTAAAAAACCAGATGAACTCTCCTAAAAACATTCTGCTCAGAACAAATTTTTATGTATCACATATTCTCCATATTTTTATTCCTTGACAGTTTCAGTGCTTTGAATTTTGGAATGAAAATAAAATGACTGCTTCATAAAACAGGTTTTTGTTTCTGCCACTTATTTTCCCATTTGCACAATAACTCCTTGGATTTAGGAACATGATTGGGCTTAAGATATCCCTAAAAATACTTAATAAAGCAATAACATGATAAAAATATACAAAACCGTCAACTGCAAGTGTTCCATCCCCAAAGCAGGCAGTGTGGGATAGACTGAACCAGAGGAAGAGCTGTGTTCTGCTCTTTGTGTACAGAAACATATCAACATAACATGCCATCACAGAAGACAGAATATAAAACTTTGGACCTTCTAACAGCTTCTAGCAGGAGCTTGAAAAATTAGTGTCAAGGAAAGGATTCAGGACAAAATTTTCATGCAATATTTTGTATCTTGTACTCTTTGAAAAACTGTGTGCATCCATCAAGAATCATGTCAAAGAACATACTAGGAATAATACAGCTAAAAGCACTCCTGAAGCCATGCTATTCCTTCAGCTCCTGTAAGATGTGTAGCGGAGTCACCTGCACTTTGCTATATATAGAACCATGAGTACTTCAAGAGCATGTGATGGGAGCTGAAATATTAATATTTGCAGCATCTTAGTTGAAATCTTTAGCTGAAGTACTTCCTCACTTCTGATTGGAAGTAGAAACTGAGTATCAGGAATATTTATTTATATAATTAGGAGTTCTACTTCCAAATATGTTTTTACAGAAGAGCTAGAAGACTGAAAAAGAGAGGAGGATATTTAGTTTTCAAATACTACTTTTAACTGGCAGAACCCTCGGTTTCCTTTATTCACATTAACAAAATCCAAGGCAACCTAAACATGAATCCAGCCCACACTGTGCAAGGCCTTGAAAAATAAATAAATAAATACATACATACATAAATAAACAAAAAATGGATAACTTAAAAAAAGGATATAAGAAAGAATTTGGTGGTGTTTAAGAGTACAATCATACAGATGCATGGACTATCCATGCATACAGTTTCCTACAGTAACACCTAGAGATTTTAGCTGCTTAATTCAGCCTTAAAAGATAGGTAGATGCCAGGTCTGTAGAGGCCAATATGGCATTCCATGACAAGCCTCTTTCTTCTTCACTTCTGCAGACGTTACACCAGGCCAGAGTTCTCTTCTTTATCTCTAGTCATATCACCCAGTTTTAGGCAGAACTCTGTGGTCAGTAAATGAGAGTAGGACTGTATGGAGAATGAACAGAGCCTTTACCGCTTCCTCTCCTCAGTGCACAGACTACCAGAGTTATGCCAAAAATCATAGTTTGTAAGAGATAGGGCCAGGATAGTTCTGAAGGAAGCCAAAAGAAAAGTCACAGTCCTGTCGCTGGCTGGTCCTAGGGAAAATGTGTGCGTGAAGTTGAAATTAATGTAGTAATAGATGACCAACCCCCTATCTTCCTACATTAAAATAATAAGGCATTAGTCACCTACTTTAAAATTCATATTAGTTAGTTACACAGAATTTCTAACTTCTGGGGTAGATATTCTAGAGGTACAGTTGCAAACCAATTTGTGTCAGTCTTATATTTCTTAGAAACTGTCTTGTAAAAGTACCAAAAATTTGGCAATTATTCTATCCCGAGTTTTAGTCAAGAAAAGAATAGTGTGTCCAGCTGTCAAAAAGCTTGTTTTCTGTGTAATCATTTCCAAGAGGCTGATCTCTAGACTGTCAGGCCCAATACTCTGCAGGCTAGCATAAAAATTAGTTTTTAAGCTATTGATAATTGATAGAGACAACATTGTTTCTGTCACACCCTCATAATATAAGTTGTGCCTTAAATTCACTGAATCACAGAATGGTGGGGTTGGAAGGGACCTCTGGAGACCATCTGATCCAACCCTTCTGCTAAAGCAGGTTCACCTAGAGCCTTGAAATTATCTTGAGAACCCTCTTAAATTCATATATGCCAACAGTGATAACCGAAAATATTACGTCAGCAGGACAGTGCTCCAACACCCTGACAGTAAAGAATTCAACTATGGAACCTTGGCCCATATTCTGCAGGAGCCTTTTTCATCTTTGGAGCATATTTAGAGTCAAAGAGGCAGATTATTGAGAGAAAGAAAAAAATATTTGCCACCGAAATGGAAGATCAGTAGCAGAAAAGAACCAGAACACTGCACATAAGTTTGTAATTAGGGGCTTGATTCTGCAATAGTCTGAGTATTTCCTAAATGGTTTGGTGCTGAGTACCTTTAAGTGATGTCATCGGTTTAGTTTATTCAATAACACATCACTGCGGTAGGAGGAATGAACAGAAGATTGTTTAATAGGAGATGTGTTTCAATTGCTATCCAAAGGCAAAAAATCAAGTGTCAGACAACTGGAATTTTTTGGCTGGGACTGCACGCATCCTGTGCCAACCAAGGCACTAGAGCTCCTCACCTGAAGCACAGGGAAGGTCACTTCATTAATTAGATGGCTGGACAGATGCCCAGCAACTATGCATATAGAGTAAAAGCCATAGATTCATTTTCGCACACAAAGCATCCTCACAGCATTAAAATATGTTCTTGTCCAAGCCACAGAGCCACTCTTCTTGATACTGAGTTTGAGGATAATGTGCAGCTATGTTGGTTGGGCTTGAAAACTCTCCAGATGGGCTCAGAGTTTGTTTTGCTTCAACTGTCTAACATGAAAAAAATTCTTCCCTCATAAATCCATATCTTCAAGCATGCTGTTTTATCAAGCATTACGTGTTTACCCATGAGGATGAATAAGATTGTGCTATGTCCTAGAAAGTCCAGATCAACAAGTTCATATGAACACTGGAACAAGTTGGTATGATAATCTAGTTGTATATGGAGGAAAGAAACTAAGAAATCGCAGCATACGAATTACATCTGGTGAGGCATAAGTTCAGCTTTCCAGGAGTCAATTTTTTTTTCCTCATTGATTTAAATAGGACTACTAGGAAAAAAAAAGAGTTTCTAATTTTAAACTAGGCCTGTGAATTCTATTAAGGAATTTCCAAATTTTCACACTCTCTTCTTACGTCAGTACAGGATTTGTTGATTCAGTGCATCTTTGCTAAAAAGTACTGAAATAGAAGTTAGCAAATGCTGCTTTGTTTGGGAAATGTCCATTTAAAATTTTAACAACAAGGAAGGACACAATTTAGTTTTGAAATCTAATAGCTCTGGAAAATCAGACTTCTTTTACAGCATTTGGTTATTACAGCAAATAAACCCCACAATGACCAATATAGAGTAGTAAACAAATAATGTTTTTCTATTCCCCAATCTTCTATTTATTTTAAAACCTTGAAATCCAGAAATTTGGATTGCAAGCTCGCAACTTTGATAATTCTTAAAATCTGATATCAAAGAGTGCTTTTATACTTATTATTGCTTAAAGCATCATCTTAACTTATTATTTAACTTTCCTTTGCTGAAGTTGAATGGCCAGCAACGGCTTACAGTTCGCCAAACTCTGAGGTCTTTTGAGCCCAAGTGAACCTCAAAAGTATGTACAAGCTGTGAAAACTACCAGATTACTTAATAACAATTTCAATCTATATAAGGCAATTTTGGGACATGCAAGTGACTTCACATTCAAAAATGGTGTCAAACCTTCAAAAGGATCTCAAATTTTCACAGCTAGTCAGAGTGAACAAGATTTATTGACCTTTTCCTCAGAAATATTTTCCTATTTCTTCCACTCTCAACTGAGTGAGAGCTATGAAAATCTCCTACAAATTCATAAATACTTTATTATATACATTCTTAGTTTCAGTCCTCTTGCTGGGATTCTTTAATTTCAAGGTTTACCTCAAACTACAGTTTATACAAGTTGATATTAAAATAATAATAATATAATTACATTGCTAAAAGAATTTAAATATTGTTATATAAAGAAAATTACAAAATGCAGTATGAGTCTCCATTATTTTTCATCCAGCATTTATATTTTGAATAGTGGGTTTGACATTATGCCTCTTTTATGAGCTTGTCTACTTGGTATATTTTCTAAGTGAATACAGATACTATCCACAGCTAAGGTGACAACTATCTGTCTAGCCTGGATTTTTAACTCTTCTTGTCACAAGCCTGAGAACACTGGAAATCACTCTTGTGAGGCTGCAATGAAGATATCAGATGTTGAACTCTCTCTCTCTCCAGTGTGAAAAATCCTCATAATCTCATATAAATCTCTGGTCATTTAATTCCAAAGTTTTTATTACTCTCTGTTGTTAGAAGATGATAGGAAATTGTGGGTGAACTACTGTTGATTTCCTTAAGAATGATATGGTCCCCTATAATCTACTATTAAGAAGGAAAGATTGTATTTGTCTTCTGGCTCAGAAGGTTGATGTTCATTCAATTTCTTAGAATCATATAATGACATAGATTGGAAGGGACCTTAAAGATCATGTAGTTCCAACTAGACCAGGCCATGAGCAGGGACACCTTCCACTAGAACAGATTGCTCAAAGCCTCATCCAACCTGGCCTTGAACACTTAAGATGGCATATAATGAAACTATTTAAGAGACATACATAATAGTAAGCAGGTAACAACAAAAGCATGAAGTTGCCATCCTCAAGTGGAATCAGACTCGTTTGGGTTGGAAAGGACCTCTGAAACTCACTTAGTCCAACCCCTCTGCCATGGGCAGCGGAGACATCTTCCAATAGATCAGGTTGCTCAAAGCCCCATTCAATCTGGCCTTGAACACTTCCAGGGAGGGGACATCCACAACTTCTCTGGCCAAATAAGCCCCAAGGCCAATCAGTTTTGATAGGACCAAAATAAAATATTTTTTTAATTAAACCAGACCCTTGATTCTGTGGATATCTGGCTAACTTAGAATTCAAAAAATTTATCCATTCCTTTTGCTGAAGTGTAAATTTCCATTATTCTCAGTTTCATATTATATATGAAGACTTTCATAGCCATACAAATTGAATACAAAAAATAATTTTCTCTCTAACACTTCACTCAGGAATGACATTTTGTACTTTATTCTTCCTCCATATGAAGAACTTCCATAGAAAATCATATATTTCCGCACTTGCATCACAAAAAAAATAATAACAAAGTATGAATCATTGAAGAGCAGTAATCTTGAAAACAATTATGTTTTCTCAATCATAAATTGAATGATTTGATGACTGTTAGACTCAGAACACAAATGACTGTAATATAAAGGGCACACCAGAAATCCAAAAGGCAAGCAAATGATACTGAGGGATGTAATGCCATTCTAATTGTTGCCATCTTCAATATGTATCACATGCTGTGGTAGAGCTCGTATTATTTAAAGAATCTATGCAAATCCTGAGTTTTCTTAAATAATGCAGAAACAGAATTCTGCAAATCCTTTATTTGGAAACAAATGTCCTTGCTTTGTATATTATTTGATTTTTTGTGACTCCATTATTTTTAACATTTCCTTAAAATAGCAGCAAGAATAGGTACTAAAATCCAATATGTAGAGTGGCACAGATGTTATGTTACACTATTTTATATCAAAGCATTTGTTTATGTGACCTATGAATGCTGATTTCATCTTCTTTTCACATTTTCACTGCAAATATTTGGAGAATGGAAACATCAAAAGATATAAATACTCCAGTAAATAAGAGGAAAATAGGTAAAAGATGGAGTTTTTTTCCTCTAACTTTAATTTTGATATGTTATAAATATATCATAGAATCATAGAATGTTGTGAGTTGGAAGGAACCCACAAGGATCATCAGTTCAACTCCTGTCCCTGCATAGGACAATCCCAAGATTCAGACCATGTGTCTGAGGGCCTTGTCCAAATGCTTCTTGAATATTGCCAGGCTTGGTGCTATGGCCACCTCCCTGGGGAGCCTGTTCCAGTGCTCCACCACACTCTGGGTGAAGAACCTTTTCCTAATGTCCAACCTAAACTTCCTGCCATTTCCCCTGGTCCTATCATTGAGAGAAGAGATCAGCACCTGCCCCTCCTCTTCCCCTTGTGAGGAAATTACAGACCACAATGAGATCTCCTCCCAGTCTCCTCTTCTCCAGACTGAATAATCTGAGCAACTTCAGCCTCTCCTCATATGGCTTCCCCTCTAAGCCCTTCACCAATTCATTGGACACTCTCCAGCAGCTTTAGATCCTTTTTATACTGTGGTGCCCAAAAATGCATCAGAAGATCCTCTGGTAGTTTGTTGCAATGCGAGAGATCAGAAAATAATACCTAACAATAGTACTTTCAAAATTTTCATGCAACATGGTGATTTCCTATTGCTATTTGTTATTTCAAGGTACTGGAGTAACTGCACTCCTTCCTGGTCTTCCCAGACAGGCAGAAGGTACACCTTACTATTTTTACGATGTTATAGGAACTTCACTGGTTTTGAAGTGCCTTTAAAATCACGTCTGGTTTTTATCTATCTTGATCAACTTTGATCAATGGGTTCCAAAGTTGCAGATGAGTGCTATGATCAAGTGATCTTACTTTCTTTCAAATAGGAAACATCATCAGTAAAATAAACAATTTTTATAAAACAAAACAAAAAATGCCAATATTATGCTTCCTCACAACTTATAAATGTTTCATATAGTTGACGAATGGGATATATATAATGCAATATTCCACTATCCTAAGAATAAATGTGCAATTTTCAGGACAAATCAAGCAGAGATTTGATCAAACCAGAAATACAGATCTATATACAAGAAGTTTACACCTTTCCTGACACTTAAAAAATGTTGTAACAGCTTGCTCTGGAAGCTTGCACTTTCCTCACACAAACTGCAGAATTTGCCAAAAATTAGGTATTAATTTTTATTTTTTAGTTCAGAAAGATATTTGTCAGTCTGAAATGCACTTTCCTTGCACGTGCCGGGATGCATACCAGCGATTCCAGTATTGGTTAATGTTCATTCACAAGACCTACAGATTTTAGTTCAAGCTACTCAGAGTATACAAAATAACATAAAAGTGGCCGTGTCCAACTTTGTTAACATTGTCTACATTTATGTGATCAAGTGTAAACATTTATGAACGTGCACTAAGTCTTATTAAACAACAACATGTAAAACTGGGATACAGTCTCCCAATATGCTTTTCCAACCAGTGCATTGACTTCAAGCAATGGAAGTTGTAGGTTCAGAGTCTATCCTTCGTCTACTTTGTACTCTTGAAATGTAAAGGAATGTTTCCATAGAGGAATGCTCCAGAATATTTTCTTGTGGTCTGTTACATGGAAAAGCTATTTGCAAAAGGAAAGTACTGAATTGCCTTGTTATTTCACAAATATCTATTTCAAGGGGAGCTGACAGGCCCTGAAAACTTAGAACACTACATGTATGTTATACCCATGACTACTGATTGGACTAGTGTTTGCTTAAAAGAATGCCATTGCAATTCACTCGTATGGACCTAAATCAAACGATTTGACCAATAGTTCAAGAAGGAGTTAAATCTGATTGTTTGGATTTGATTAACATTCCTGCAGCCATTTACATGTTTTAAAGGGGACTTTTGATACTGACCAATCTGTGTGTGCCCAGTGTGAAATGTAGACCAATGAGCCTGTAACACGATATTGATATTGAAAACACCAATCAGTCTAAAACACGCTGTCTTCTGCTAAGTATAAATATATGTAGGTAACTGTAATAAACGGCTTTTGCTTGCATCAAGCTGTGCCCCGTCTCTCAATCACGGCAGCCATTATGGTATCCACCGTAAGCTACCAGTTATCACATGTATGCTCCACATTGATTCATACCACTTAAGAGTAATCCAAGCTTGCCAAAATGTTTTAAAATTGCAACAAAGAGAAGAGAAACTTTGCTTTCTCTTGCAAACCTTCTCTACTTAAGGTTAGACCACCTTCGCAAGCTTAAAAGTGAAAGCATAAATAAATTGTAAAGACAATTTGAAGCCATTCTGTAACACAATTTCTTAAGATACGCAGACAATTTAGTACAATGCACATACATATTGATGTATGAAATGTCACATGGTGTCAGACAAATACAGTACATAGAGCAGTGGCTTCTCTCTAGCAATGGCTCAGAAGGGACAAACCTCTACAATTTTTAGTAAAATTCATTAAATGTTATAATAAAATAAATAGCAAATACTTAGTAAGGCCAAAAAGGAATTTCCTTCTAGATCTCAGCATTAAATCACTTTATAACCATCAGTACTTTTTTCCTTGTATTTTCCCTTATTTTCTATTAAACTCCATATTCTTGTTAGTTTTGTAGCCATCCTATTAATGTCTCAGTGTTCATGACAAACCCTGGCAATAAGTTTCAGGTGCTACATATGCATTTACTTTTTCTAATTAGCTAACTTTTAGTTTAACTGAGTGTGGGTTTGTTCTGCTATTAAAAAATATAATTGGGAGAGTTCAATGGGTTTATTCCATATTTCTCATTTCAGTTTTTTACACTTCTTATTCATCTGTTTTTAAACATTAATCTTTTACATTTCCCTCTATGTAAAAGTCTTTGCATGTCATGGGTCATTCGCTGCCTTTTGGCCTTTTGTTTTTCTGCATAAGTAAAAATCTATGCTCTGAAAATGTTTGGTCACTTTTCACCAATAGCTTCCTCACAGAACTCTACTTCTACCACATGAAAAGCTTACACTGCACTTGGAGTACACACATTTGTATGCAATTGTGCATTACCAAGTTAAATGAGAAATCTGATTTGTACAGGGGTGTGACAAAGAAGGACAAAGGGAGCCATACACTGAGCTACAATGAGGTCTATAAAATCATGAATGTATTAGACAAGGTACAAGTCTATTTGATTTGCTCAATGTTCCAAGACCCTTAATTTGGCCTAAAGTTAAATTCTGTTCAGTCTTAATCCAACACAGCTATGTTAATTGACATAAACAGATCATTACTGCACTTTTAGGGAAACCAAGTTACAAAGTCAACAATTAGCAGAAAAGAATTGCCATAAGAAGCAATTAAGGAGGAAAGAAAACATACTGTGCTCAGTTCATCTGTGATTAAGACTACTTTATTCCTAAATAGCTGGTACTTGGATACATGCAAATGAATCTGCAGATGAAAAATAGGAAATTGTAAGATTTTTCTCAGTCACAGATACTACATTCAAGAGAGAAATAAAAAGTTGGGGAAGGTGAGCAGACACAATTTTTTCAACAAAGTTCAATTAAATTGCTGCAGTGGAAAACCGTATCTTTCTGTAAATTACTAGAGTAATAGGCTTACACAGAGCAAAATATGTCATTCTTAGTGCATTCAAACTAATTCTTACTCAAATGTTCCTGATATTTTCCACTGCTTGAGATTTGTACATAGAAAAGGGCAAAAAGTTTTCATAAGTTTAACTATTATCAGGAGAGTCAGAATTTGGCAAGTTTCACAGTGGGAAGAAAACACAACAGTAAGACACTTCACTTATCTTTCTTTTGAACCTGAGCCCTTTCCTGTGGTAAATAACATTTCTTGAAGTAACCAGATGTCCAGGAACACTAACTGCTGTTGGTCAGGATACTTCAGTGGAGGAAGACCATCTGATGTAATAAAGAGAGAGCTGACAAGAGAAACGTCCAAGCTAGAAAGCTCTTTGTTGGGCTATGATCTACAAGGCAATCATTGATGATGTGTTAATAGGTATGTTCCTTCCAAGAAAGCATCAAAAACCCAAGAAATGATCAGCAGAAAATATTTTGCAGGAGCTGATGAGTTAGAAGTGAGAACTTTGTTAACAAGTCTTCCGCAAAAACAAGCAGAACTCGTGTAAATAATTCACCAGGGGTTAAAGTGAACAGAACAGATGTGGGGAGAAGTCTATAATGGTCTCAGCATTCATTTGCTGTTTCTTGAAAGTGACTTCTATTAATGTTTACTGCTTTTATGCAAGGGATAATGTATTCTCCTACCTGCCCTAACTGAATGCAGTAGATGGTCTGTGACCATTCTTCAAAACGTTAGTGCAAGTGATATCCAACATCAGCTTCTTTCTAGTTCTGCAAATCAATCAAGTATATACAGCCTATGCTTGGCTCCATAGAGAAGCAGGGAAGTTCTATAACTAGAGATGCAATTCAAGTGATTTATCAACTGCAAAGTTGTCTAAAACTGCCACATAGCAAGTCAGACATTGCTTCTAGAAATTAAAATCAGGTGTGTCATTCCTACATGAACTGTTTCCCCTCACATTAATATAGGCAAATAATTATTGAAAAGTGCATTATCCAGACATATACGGACTTAATTTCAGGAAAAGCTAATTTTTCGACATGAGTAGTTTGACACCACCCCCTTACTCCTCACACACAAATATAAAGGTAAATCCAGCCTATTCAGAGACTGAACTTTAGCTGACACTTTTTTTTTGTCATCATCCTCCAACTGCTTTGATGTTACTAGAGATTACATTGAGGTATGATTAGAAGGGATGCTGGAATTGTGCCCACTTCTCCTCCCAGGATTTTTAGGAGAGATGTGAGTAAATTTTCAGGCTTTGGCTAAAGATGAAAGACTCAAAAAATATGAAGTGTGGAAACATGAAGGTCTCTCCACACTCTCTGTAGAGCCCTCACAATTTTCTTCAATGCAATACCTCACATAAGAATCTCCTCAAAGGAAACAGAATAGTAAAAAAACAAAAACAAACAAAAACAAACAAAAACAACCCCAATCACATTTAGTATCAAGTGTCTAGATCTATTTTGCTAAGAATCCTGACAGTTAATGCTTTTGACCACTTCCTTAACTGGAGGGGTTTTTGGTTGGTTGGTTGGGTTTTTTTTAAAAAAAAAGGGCAAAAACGTGTTATTCAAAGGGGGAAATACCTTGAAAAGATATTTTGGGAAAACATTCTAATAGAAAAATGGTCCATTCCTGGTAAAGATTAGTAGGACGCATATATTCATATGTGAAAGGGACTGTTTGCATTTTTCTCAGTCTCCACTGGTTCATATGGTGAAGGAAGTCTGATTTGGGACGGCTTTTAACAGTCTCCAGCTGAACGTCCCATGTGTTCCATCAAACTCTGTATACATTTACTTATACAAGCAGACTGACTTCCCCTCCCTACTCCATCAAAGACTACCTGCATTATCACTATCATGCAGACAAAAATTAATTCCACTCACTTTTGATTGGAAGCTATTCAAAACTCAACTTTTCACCAGCTCCTCTCTTCATAATGTTGTGAACAGGGAAACGTAACTGAAACTGGGGATGGGACTATGTTTGGCACACATCTTTTGAAATAACCATAGAGAACGTAAAATCCCTTTATGGAAGAAATCAGATAGCCAAAAGAAGTAAAGCCCCCAATTCCAACACAACTACCTTTAAACAGATGGTAACTACACTGCAAAAGCTTAAGCATCTAGCAAAGTGAAGCAGATGGATGGCCTTGAAAGCAGAAACAGCAAGGTAGCCCAGAAACAAGAACTTTTATTAAGGTGCCAAGAAAAAAGATGGGAAGAGTTTTTTGTGGCTCAGGATGGTTGAAAAGGTTATAGAGCTTTGGGCAATGCTTACTCTCTATGTTTTCCTCTTATCTATTACTGTCTGAGTAAGGGAAATAAAAGTTCTTACTTCAGAAGGTATTTCAACCTTCTTTTAACAGTACTGACTGCACCATTACTTTCTCCTCCTAACTGGAATAGCATCATACTACTTTTCAGCCATTACTGGGATGCCATTCACATTAAAAGGAGGCAGCAAACAAAAGTTGCCATTCCATCTTTTTTAATCCTGAATCCTGCTACTGTGTACCCAACAGTCAGGTGAAGAACACATTCAATCCAGCCTTTGCTTGCATGGAGCTTGTATTGTCATCCCTGTTTATAAACACTGTAAAATTTTGTGCTGCATGAAGATTACATAAAAATAGTAATTTGTACATTAGAATCTTACTTTTTGTTCTGCTATCAAATATCCTCTTACAAAACAGTCAATAAGCACAGCACTTGAAATACAGTACCCTGCAGTGTGATGGTATACATTATTCCTGAGGAGCAAATAACCCACAGTGGATGGCAGCTCTTCCAATACCACACAGGACCAGGAACAGAACCCTGCAAGCTGTAAGTCCCACAACCCCAAAAGTCTTCGCAGAAAGATGCTGCTCCCTTAATGCATAGCCACACCTCATCTCTCACATTCTGCAGATTCAATAGAAAAAAAAAATCTGAGTGTCCTTTCTTTAGGAGATGCTTTGTGACCAAACATTGCAACCAGCAATCAAATTGCTGAACTAACCATTAGCTAACAAAGTATTAAGTGCAGCAGTTAGGAAATTTTTTTTTTATATAATGAAAGTGCTAAAAGTGAATTTTCCTCAGTCTATCAGAAAATTATGTTTTATCCAATTACCACATGATAAAACTAATTCTAACTAAGGCCTGTTGAGCAAGCAGTGTTAATCCTCCATTTTGATCATCTGCCAATGTAAAACTTTGCTCAGATTAACATTTATTAATACTGTGGGGCCTCTATTGGGAACAAAAAAATAATTTTAAAAAAAGGTATCTAAATGTGATAATCTATTCCTTGACTTCATTTTTTTCAGATCATCAACAATGGTAGGAGAACAATAGAAAATATTTCTTCTTCATGTTTTATGAATGCTATGGATAAATACAGAGCCGAACATGTTGCTGCATATGGTCCAGCACTACCATGCAGCAATTATTTCCACAATACACAGTTTTTCCTGTTTCATGCCTCAGCATAAGTCTCAGACACAATTCCATAAGGATCTTCTCAGATAAGAATTTCAAAGCAGTCTGGAGAGAGCAGGGTTTGAGCAAAGGCTTTAGAGTCAGCTTTCCAAATTTTATATGCAGCTCAACTGTTTATTTTCTGCATTACTTTGGTCAAGCTCACAGGTATGCATCAGGTTACTCACCAGAGCTTCAAATTATCATGGAAACTAGAGAAACAAAGACTAATTAAAGAAAAAACTTGCTCTTCTTATTACCAAGCTAGTGGCGTCCTAACTGTGGCTCACAAGCAACACTTTGCACACAAGAACCTCCACCACTTCTCACCACACAAGCAGTAAGAGAGGTATAGCCGAGGACCCTAGACAGGCTTTAAGTAGGAGACTGGACTAGATGACCTCCAGAAGTCTTTTCAAACTCACATGATACTACAAAAAATGTCATGTTCCAACAGAGTGGTACTTGTTTAGTATTGCTGCTTGTAGTGCAGAAGTAATTATAACAATAATTTAAAAATCCAATTCAACTACCTAGATCTTCACATTTAGTAAGATTTGGTTTATTAACAGTTTTCTTCCTTATTAAAGTGACTAATGATTTATAAATTTATGACTTTTCCAAGTGGTGAGATTTAGCCTATACGCCTTGAGAAAATAGCTAATATATATGTAGTGCTTCTGAAACTCACAAATGTTTTCTCTGAGTTGAACAAAACTCACAGAAAGCAAAATACTTGAGAAGATCTAAGTTTGTCCATTTAATTATTACAGGGGGAAATGTCAAAACAAAAGCATTTTGAAGAAAGAACTAAAACAGTTTTCTCACACATCTTAACAGGGTGAATATGAAGTTGGGTGCTTTCAGCTTTAAATTAAATAATCTAACATTTATTCCAGAAGCAGATAGGAATCTATGGAAAATCAGGCTGTTAAATAAACTGTCTTCTGTTCCTAATTGACTGAGAAGGAAAAATATCCCAAGATTAAGAGCACCTCAAGAAAAACAAGCATACTGAAAAACAGCTGCTCCTGAAATGACTGATCACTTGTCTGGACTTTTGGGTGGGCAGATACTGGAATACATGTTAGTGTAATAGGTCATGACTAAATCAGCTGCAGTGAAAACTAGGCTTACAGTAAGAAATATGTATATTAAATTATTTACCATTTTCCAGGCACAGTCCTCAGTTCCTTATATATTATGCTAGAATCCCTTGTGCCATCTATTACTTCTCCCAAGGCTTGATTCTGCATGTATGAAGGCAATGGGTATCTTGCTCTTGACTTCCAGTGGAGAATGACTAAGTTCTGAACTTGATTTACCTAAAGTATGAAAACAGCCTCAGGTTTATCACAAATCGAAGGCTTGGCTAACATTGTATTGTTATTCACACTACAACTCCTGACCTCACTCGTTAAGTAACTATAGCTACAGTCACAAGCCCAGAATTTGTTCTTAATAACAGCAGTGAAATTCCATCCTTCCCTGAAGCCAGGGAACAGGAGCAAATCCGCACCTGTGAAATTTCCAGGAGGAGGCTCTAGCAAGAAACATCCATAGGTCACCTAAAGGAGACTGTCCCCTCCATCACACTGCATCTGAGCAGAGACTGAATCACCACAACAGCTCTGGCTCCTGACAGCAAGATGACTTTGCAGCAGGACTTTTTCTTGGACAACACTTCTCTAATAATTCTCAGAATTAGGTTTTCTGAGAACAACAATGTCAATTGGAATCAAGATATATTTTTGGGAGATTCTTTAGAGGAGAGTAAGAAAAATATGCCTTCACACTCCATATGCTTTTGGCCTTCTATGGCTCTGTCTCTTCTGCTGGAATGGTACCTGCACCACAGAAAATCTTCGGTGCAACCTAATGCACTGAATCCAGTCAAGCATAAGCAAAGATTGCTGGTGCTCAAAATTTCTGGAGGGATTCTGCTTCATAATTTTATTCTGAATTTTCATAGAAAAAATGGTGATGTTTGTGTTCCTTCAAAGTGGCAATGTGTTGTGTGACCAATGTTGAGTATCCAACTAAGAATAAATTGCAGTAAGTACATTTGTGATACTCTCAGCCTTGTCTGCTTCTGTATTCTGTTTCAAGCTATAGCAGAAAGCCTGCTTTGAATCAGGAATTCAGCAATTACCTATCTCTCAGCTGGGTGGCCCTGACTAACCTCAGGTAACTTTATGCACAGCTTCTTCAAGAAAGGCAGCAAGTGCACAGGCAGGAAACCATAATCTACTGATCAGGACATTCTGTTGGATGTGGGTGTGAATACTTTCCAGAAAAGTTGAGAATTAAATTCAGAATATACTCCAGCTACCACTCTCTATTCACAAAAGAAAGAGTAAGCCTAACTTGCGCTTTGTGGAAAAAAGGGACATTAGTGACAACCTTCAGGAGGTAACTTAGTGCTGCAGATCCTGTATAAATGAATTTATCCCTGTAGACTGGAGGAAATGGTCTGAGGAATGGGATCTGAGATTGCTCCTCACCTAGGCTATCCACCTAGATTCCTTCTTAGCAGTTGACCTTCACAAATCTTTCACTTCATTCCCCCTGTTGAGGGACTGTAATAATAAAAACTGGGTTCTGAAGTCTAATCAAAGGATAAAGTGCCTAAAAAACTAAGTGTTATGGTGTCAAACTTTACTGAATCTGACATTTAATTTCTTTTTTTTCTTATTACAAAAAAAAACCATCAGAAGCAAATTATCAAGATATTGCCAGCAGAGAAATAAAGCTGTATTAATTATTATTTAAATCTGATACTTTCCTTCCTAAACTCAGGCTTGGTTTCTTTAAATAAAAGACACAAGATGAACAAAAAATATTTGGATAATATTTTTGTAACTTTTCTTACAGGTGTAAATTTGGGATTAAATACATGTAAAATAAGAAAAAAGTCCAGCAATTAAAGATTTGACAGTGAAAATTCTGTGGCTGCTCCACCCTGTCCTACATAAATGTTAAATTGAACAGTAGCAGGAAGGCATGTGTGCACTCAGAACAATTTCTTCTTGTTTACAATTGCAGTAGGCTAAAATGACTCATCGTTCTGTACAAAATGAGAACTGTGTGCTCACAAAAGATGTTTTGGTACTATCTGAAAAGTTTCAGTAAATTAGAATGTCAAAATGATATATGAAGCTTCTTTGAATATAAATTTCAAAATCATGGTGCCTACAAGAATGTGAAAAGATATACAATTTCTTGGAATTCTGTTCCATGCTGATAAGCTAGGGGACAACATCTGGTTTACTTCATAACTGTTCAAAGGGCAGGTGTTATAAAACTAAATTAAGATCATTGCAATACTTATCCCTCAGGAATTTCTAAAACAGAATATTTTCCAGAGTTATAAAAATCATATGTAGCATTTCGGAAAATGTTAACTTTTCGTCATGAGTTTCTTCTCATACACATAATAAATATAGAAAGTTTTTAGGCAAGGCTCCTATATTAAAACATAAACTGTAAAGATATGATTTTCATAAGTTTCCTGTACTAACCATGTGTGTGACATTTTTTGTGATAATTTCAAATACAGTAGAATAAGACAAGCACCTTGTGCTTGAAAATTACAGAAAAATTGTCAAATGTAATTTTGCTCAAATTATATTTTGGCAGCTGTCATGTGTATATAAAGAACACACCTTTTCTCAGTACAACCACATATTTCAGTAAGTTATCAAATCAGTTGGAGTATAATCCATACAATACATAAACACAAATCCCAATACATATTACAAAAGATGCACACACACCATGCAGGATTTAATCTATTCTTCAGCCTCAGTGCCAAAACACAAGCTAACTTCACTTGAAAAAAATGAGGTTAAGGGGTCTTAGACAAAGAATAAACCATTCTACCTGTCTGAAAATGCAGAGTAGATAAAGAGACTAAAATCTTTGCTTCAGGAATGAAAATTGAATGGAAAGAAGACATGTAAGTATTCCTGTGAGTATTCTCCATAAAACAAGCTATTAGCCCTCTCCACTACTTAGAAGGAAACATTCCAGGAAAGAATATTTGTGTTTTGTGGTAGATAATACCAACATAGAAGAAGAGGGCTTTTGACTTTCTTTGAAGGTCATGAAAGGGGCAGAGCAACAAGGATTTTTAAAGAACAATTTCCTTTCACATTAAAATCAAGTATCAAAACACACCACAAAATATGCAAATAAACGCATTCACACCAACTTTATCAGTGGCTTCTGTATTGACCCAAAATTTCCACATAAAGGAAGACCTAACTAAACAGGCCTATCATGAAAGCCATTTAATATGAGTGACAAATCTAACCTAGATCTGTGTGCAAGCCTTCTGATGATGTTAAAGGTGCTCCTGTTTTGCTGTGTTTCACACAAGAAGAAAACACACAGGGAAGGAAAACAGGGCTTACCTTTGCAAAAATCAAAATTCAGTGTACCCAGGAGCTATTCCTTACTGTGCATGCACCTACATGCAGGTACAAATTAGGAAAATGAAAATTATAGTGTAAAGTCTGATTGGACAGTTATCACAGGCTCCTATTTTCACTAAGATTTATTTAGTAAGTAGAAATACAAATATCCCCATAAAACTTGTGTGGAATATTAATTTTAAGAAATTGAATGGGGTCAGATGTGCTGGCTCTTTCAAAAAATCTTTCCCTTTATTTGCTGTCTTTTCTCTATGGGTTTGGCAGAGAAGTTCATTAAGTTCATAACAGAAATTTTTGTTACTTCACAACACACCTCATTATGAAAGGGATTTACAAAACCCATGCTGATTATAGCCATGGGGGCTTTCTTACAGAAAAAGCAGTAGCTGGACAGGTAAGATTCCTAGAATTTCAGGCAGGTTGTAAATGAGAGCAGAATGGGAAAAGACTTGTTAACTTCTCAAAATAAAGTCCCCTTTTGTCACTTTGAGCTGTCACTGCTTGAAAAATCACTTACATCAAAGACTATTTCAGGTGGTTTGCTACAATTTTAGCCTTAAAAGAGGTGTTTGGAATTTCTGAGGCAAGTCACTGGAGTTTATTTGAATTATAAAACATCACTGAAAATAGCCAGCTACTTGATAGACAAAATAAACCTATAATCAACTTGCACTGTTATTAAAACAAAACCATTTTGGCCACATGGAATCCACATTAAATCCCGTATGAATTGATGTGTTAAAACAGCCAAGTTTAACAATAGTGTAACAACAGTTAACAACAGTATGACTTCATTTCCAAAGTAAATGTCATAAAAAAAAAAAGACTTTAGAATTGCTTTGATTTCTGTTTTACACAGAAAAATGCCTTAGGGATTTTGCAGACTTAAAGATGAGAAAACTACAGAATTTAATCAAATTTTAAAATGCTATGTGCACTTCATTGTATCATAGATATGCATTCAACTTTGCAGAAACATCATATCAAGTTATAAGGGAAGGGGTCAAAGTGCAATGGCTTGGCCAAACATCCCAATAACCCACTTTGGAATAGTTGTTAATTTAAAAGACAAGTTAGAACAAGTCAGCACAAAAGAAACAATAGAGAAGCAAGGCAGATGGAAGAGAGAAAGAGAAGAACTAGAAATCTTTAAATTAAATGTTAAATTCTTCTGTTATGAAGTTGATTTGATGCATATAAACATAAAATCCTCCTCAAATTGATTCATTCCTAATTAAGCATTCAAATAAATCAATTGATTGGTGGTACTTTAATCTCTTCTTTAATGAAGAAAATATAAATAGCAATATAGAATTTTGGTAAAAGTCACAAATGCAGAAATCCAAGTGTAGTAGTGTAAGTAAGGAAACTGGGTAAGATGGGGTTAGTAAAGACAAAGATTGGATTAGTATAGATGAGTCCACCAGTAAAGATAAAAATTGGATTAGCAGATGTAATTGCATAGATAAAGGAACTGCTAAAAATAACAACTTACTATATCCAGTAATTGTTTGGATTTATTTTTTATTATCTGGCAGATATATTTCATTCTGATATGCATGTAGGACACATGGCAAGCCAAGGAGAGTTTCTGCTCCACCATATCTCTCCATAGTAGCATTGATGTGGGTCATTTTTCTCTGTTCTGATACAAATTTTCACAATACTTGAAAAACATATGGTATCCTTAAGACTTCTACACCTGTGGGAAACCTCGAAATTTACCAATGAGTTCAAATGTTACTTGGAGAAATACAGGAAAAGGGACTTACAGCCAAAAAAATATACTTTTCCTAGTTGTGCAAACTGAACATAGACAGACAATATTTTCTATAAAATAGATTCTGCCAATTCAGAAGAGTTAGAAGTGTAAATAATTTTTAAAATCTAGATTTTTGCATTTTTATTTATGTAGGGCTGATTGTGCTACTATTGAGATTAACTAATACTTCTGGTTTCTAGAAACATGTTTACATTTACTTAAAGATTTGTCAAATTTTGGACACTTAAGTTCAAATTTTCCATGTTGATTCTCTTTATATTTCGACCATTGCATTTAATCAATTTTCAGAAAAAGCTAAGCAGAAATGTATGATTTTCAGTTTTAAATGCTGGTCACCTTTATGTTCCTGTGCTTTATAAAAAGGAAAGAAGCAAAACACTGGTCTTTCTGTCAGGAAGCTAACTTCGCTGTTCTGGAAAAATTCATCTAATTTTGGCCAACCTGTTAAAAAAATCAACCAGATTGAGAAAATCAAAGAAAATTGTGTCCACAAAAAGAACGCTCTCCATAACATGTAATTAAATAGAAGTGCCAAATTTGTCTACGCATCTGCTACCAATAAATAGCTGTGAAACCCACTGGCTACCTATCTCATTCTTCTCCAGTGTTACACCACAGAGAAAATTCCAACCTTCTATTGATTATTCTGCCAGTTCAATACATTTGCATAGCAGTTTGCAGGGTTTCTGTTCTTTGAATCTGTGCTTCACCATGATGCTGCACTAGGGAGTTTCTGGGGCCTTTGAGTTCTCTTTTTTTAAGCTAAGAAATTATCCACACAAAAATACATCAAGAAAATACTATTTTGAGTGTAGAATCAATCACTTAAAAGTTAGGAACTGCTTAAATTATCATTGTTTCTGACTGTATTATAATATCACTTTTAATTATATAGTCTTATTTCCACAGCTCTTCCTCGTCCAATATCACACTTATTATTAATTCCTGTACAATGCTGACAAATTATTTAAACTGAATGTTTCAAAGACTGCCAGTAGAGCATGCTTTTAGATGACAAGCTTATTACCTTCAGCCTGGCATGCAAAAATACCAGTCACAAATGTACCTAAAATACATTGGAAGTCATGTCTAAATATATGAAATGTTGCCAAGTTCAATGAAGAAATCACACCATGAATGTCTCGAGCTAGATACTCAAAATTTATGTTTATTTTTACCTGATTTTTCTGAACAGTATTTAAACTTCTTGACATAGTGTAAGTTCACCAGACTGCTGTGCAATTCGTAATAACATATAGCCATCTTAGGTTCCCTTTGCTGGCAAAACTGGCAGACAAGGTCTAGCAGCCCTGAAGAGTGACTGTCTTAAATCATTAATTGTTATTCTGAATTGAGATCACAGTAGATAGTGTGAACACAATCCTTTAAATCTTTGTTTCCCCTTTGTTAAATATGGTTAATAATGTCTCCTTTTGCAGAGTTATGGTGAAAATGAGTAATATTTGTACATTTCTGAGATATTATTGATGGATGCAATAAAAAGGTGGATGGGGAACTAATCACTTTCTCTGAAAAGCAGAATTTGAACAATGGTGCTGGACATGTATTTCACATTGTTTTATTCTCACTGAATGAGAATTACTGTTTTTTTTATCAAGCATTGTAATGAAATGGGTACTATTTTATGCTACACTTCACAAGAAGTTGTTTTTTTGTGAAAATTCTTAAAAACTGACCACATTTGCAATTAGCTAAAATGTAAAGTGACTACTATAGTAATTAAACCATTACTCATCATTCATTTACTTACTTTACTTGCTTACTCATTTAATAGAATTTGGGATTTAGCTTCTCTTCCTTTCTGGTATCACTAAAGTGGAACTTTTTAAGAATAAACTTGTTCCAGAGACATGGAATGATGGTTCTGTGAGCATCTGCAAACTTGTTTTAACTTAAACATAATGGCTATGAACCAGTAGCACCCATTAATGGTTCATACTCTTTATACCTTATTGCTGATTACCAAGGTTGACCTGGGAATTCTCAAAATCAAAGAGAAAAAAGGAGTCTCAGCCCCAAATCTTCTTTCATTTAAATCATATTATAGATCCTCAAGAACTTTATATGAGGCAGTTGGAACAAAAGTCAGCTTATGTGATAAAGAAGTGATAAGAGAATAAAAAAATATAAATAACCAAGTAAGATTTTAAGAGGGCTGTACATTGACATAGAATATCTAAATTTACAACACAAGAGGAACAAGAGATGTCTGTACACAGACTTTTGCACCAGCTGATGACCAAACTTCAAAAACATAATATGAAAGATGCCGAGCATGAAATCCTAACCTACTATTGAACAGTAACAGTGAAAGATTTTGATTTATTTAACTGTGGACAGTGTTTTACTCAAGCAACCAGTGGGACTTAAGATCTTGATGGACAAAATTGCTGTTTCATTTCCTGTGAGTTTATCCCACAAGTACTTGGAAAGGAGGAAGCATGGGGAAGAATCTTGCATGACTGCAGGTTTCTTTCCCTAAAGAAACTGGAATATTTTCATTATAGGCAGCAGGAGCTAGTTTGGCATCCTGACAATGACCTGGAGAGAGAACTCTCTCCCTCCTTAAAAGTTGCTGTCTCGCATGTAAGTTAATTTATGCTTTTTTATAATAAAACAAACTCAATTAGAATATTTACGAGCTTTGACTCAGAGCTCTGCCTCCTCTGTTAGACACTACCATGTCCTCCCTTCCTGCTGGAGCTGTGGCACAAGTCCATGCAGGAAGGAATGTAAGACGCCCAGGGTGAGAAAGTGGGAGTTCAGCTGGGGGGTGGGATTCTATGCTTTGCTCTCTAATCTTTCTATTTGTGTTTTAAATGTCAATGCATGCTTAATAGAAAAAGCAGAAACACTGATGTAAACAGGGACTGACACCTTGCAAGTGCCAGAATACTCCCTAAATAATCATATTTCCTTCTGGACTTTCTCATTCTATAACAGAGCCTGGAATGTCTCTTTTTTCTTTATGGTCAGACAGTTTCAGAGGAGCAAGAAAGAGCCCTCCAACCAGCATAGCCAATAATTTGGTGACTAAGACTTTCCAGGAAAGCAGTAAAGTGGGTTTCAACTCCATTCAGTTAAGAAGTGCACAAAATCTACGTCTACCACTTTCTGGGTGAAAAAATGCTCTGAACCAGTAGCTATTATAGGCACTTCTTGCAGTAGGGTTTTGAAATAAAATAGAGCAGCATGTTCTGTTATTTTAATATTTAGATGCAGGCAGAGCAAACGCTGAGGGAATGTGGTGGCAGCTAACAGAGCTTTAGCCCCCACCCAGCCTACCTACTGGGACAGAGCCCTGTCACAGCAGGGAAGACTGTGTAGTACCAACCCACCACCACTATCCCCATTACAGTCACAGTACTCACGGCAGCAGCAGATACCAACTGGCAATAAATATATGAAGAACTTGCATGCCATGTCTATGAAGTATTCTTGCTCCACTAAGGCATGGGATTTTAGGCACATTCATCTACTTACTGTTTCTGAGTTGGCTCCCTATTTAGAGTGAAAATGTTCAAATAATCTTTTAAAGGTTCTGATGTTCCCATACATTGGAGAGCGAGCTGAGGCATATAACACACAGTTCTGGATCTGGAACACCAGTGACTGGCTACATAAAGGGATAGTGACATCTGCTTTTTGTGGCTTCCAAGTCCTTTATTGTCCTTGGCAATTTGTTGTGACGTAATTTCTTAAATGTATCCATTTCCCTTTAACTTACAGTCTTATGCTGTACACCAAATAAAGGCAGTGTAGGCATTTCTCTTTATTTACTATTAATGAATACTAATTCAGTGTAACCTCTCATTTACATTCACCTTGAACTTTTGAAATACTGCCTTATACACTGATTTTTTGAGAATTTCCAGGATTTCTTATACTGGCTTTCTAATTTCAATATACACAAAGAATTTAATATACTAGCTGTCATGCTTTCACCTATCTATTTTTAAAATGTCTTCTCTTCTGGTTTTGTTTTGTTTTTTTTCCATCCTAAAATTCTTCTGGGGGTGAAAAAAAAAAAACAACAACAACAAACAAACACAAAACTACCAAAATAATTTTTAGCTTGTATAACAGCTGACCCAGGTCTCCAGGCAGTTCTTATCTATGAAAATCATCATTTTATTCTTGATAAAGCAAAACCAAAGATCTCACTGCTTTATAAACAGTAAATATTTGAATTATAAGATTAGGGGGGAAGACACAGCTTTCTCAGTAGAAGCGATGACCAAACACTCTGACACTTTCTCCAGTACCAATGAAAACAGTGGCTACTCTGGCATTCTGAAGACTGAGAAGTGTCCGAGAAGCTTATTTCCATCCTACCACAGTCCCAGTAACTAAAATACTCACTGCAACTGGTGTTGTCACAAAATGGGAGAAGGAGCTTGTGAAGTACTTTGCCTGACTGGATGACTTTTTATATATCATATTATTTTTGCATGTCTTATCTCTTTCTGCATGTCTTTCTGTATGTCTCTTTGTCCTTCAATATATCGTACACCACTATGCTTTGGGCCTTCATCAAAGCAATTTACCAGCACAATAAATTATATTTTCTTTTTCTCCCTAAAGACAGATAATTTCAGACCTTTGAATTTACAAGTTTGGTAACAAAAAAACCCCCATGCAACCCTAAAAGAGTTCAGGTTGAAAGGTGGCTCTTGAGAACATCTAATCTAAACTTCTGAAAGCAGGGATTTAGACTAGGTTACCCAGGGCTCTGCCAAGCCAAGTGTTGAGTAATTCCTGTGAGGGACATTCCACCACTTCTCTGAGCAACCTAATCCAGGGTTTATTTGTTCTCATGGTGAAGAAAATTTTCCTATATCCAGAGGGAATTTCCCCTGAAGCAACTTGTGCCTGTTGCCACTTGTCCTGTCACTCTGCATACCTGAGAAGAGAGCATCTCCTTCTCCACTGTAACTGCTCTCTCAGGTACTGGAAGACTGCAACCAAAACCCCTCTATGCCTTCTTCTCTCTTCTGATCTTTCTTCAAGGGGAATTCCTCACCTGCCTTCCACTAACTTACTCGGGAAGCTCACCTACAGTAGCATATTGAACAACATCACTTCTGAATGTATGCATTTGGAAAGCAGAGAATCCCTTCAAAGCCTTCGAAAATAAAATCAGCTTCTCCTAACAGTCTTAACTCCCTAAAACAATTTAAAATTATTCATTTACTAGGCCACCTTCCTTCAGACAAAAAAATCTATCCTTCAAAGTAAACTGCTTTACGTCTTAAAGTGCACAAGTGGGTCAGACACAAGCTGTGTGTTAATATGTATGTGCACAGGAGAGAAGGAAAGAAGAATGAAAGGTTGGATTGGAAGGGAATTAGCTTCTGACTTTTTTTTTAAGGATTTACAGTCCAGGAAGACACCGTGTGGAGTGATGTAGAATAACAAGCTTAGAGGTAAAGTACGATCAAAACTAGAGTTGTAACTCACTTCTTTTTGGCATGTCTGAGGTCATCTGGGCCCAGAATTAAACTTTCTATACTTCGAAAGAAGAAAGAAACAGACAGTACAGCCACAGGAGAACACAGAGTTGCAAGATGAGATTGTTAGGAAATGGTACTGCAGTTAAAATGACATTTCCTCACCTTGTTCTTTCTTTGCAGGGCTGGATACACATTTGTAGCCGAATAGCTGCATACTTACTATTTTTGCTCACTTTTGGATGGGGATCATCTCAACCACAGCATTTTAGGTTGTATTTCACATTTTAATTCCACTGCAGCTTAAAAACAGCTTATGTAGTCTATTTGAATCTGATTTTGAGAATAGCTATTTTACTTAAGTTATGACAAATTGTCTCCTATAGAGCCCAGGGCATCAAGTAGATAACCCTGAATGGAAACAAGCCCTATATCTTTAACAAAGATTGTCAGAATCTATCTGCTTTGAATCCTTACGTTTTTAAATAAAACTGCAAATAACAGAAATAGTTCTAGAAGTCTCCACAAAGCTGCTCTTCAACCCATAGCCATAGAATTTACTTTTAAAAAAACTCTGTAAGAATGACAGCATTGCAAAATATAATTAAAAAATAAAAACAGAAATATCATCTGAGATCCAGTAATGTGTAAGAATGTCATTGCCATTAAAGGCACCACAAGCTACCCCTTTTTGTGGGGACAATCTGGGTGGTAGATTCATAGGAGCAGGTACACAGAAAAAAAAAAGACAGGAAGAAGAATAATTTTATTTATCGATCTTCCAAATCTATATCTCATGGAAGTGAACTATGTAAAGAACAGAATATCTGGCCTACAATGTGAAAATGCTAAATCAGATCGCTTAAAGATTTCCCTTACTTAAATAAAAAAGCTCAGCCTGCAAGTTACCTATACAATTTTTATAAACCCAAATTGGAAAAACTGGAGCCAAAAAAGGAAATACGGCGAAATACAGATACAGAAGAGTAAACAGCCTCAGAGAGGATAAAAATTGAGCCAGATTTAAAATGATAGAAACAAAACCTAATATCTCCTTGTCACTTAGAAAAGTGTCAAAACGTTCATCATGTCATAGCCAACACTTGCAGAAACCAAGTACAAGTTTAAAAACTAGTCAAATCAAAACTCCCCAAAGAATTACCACTGGTTTGTCTTGACAGGTTTCAACAAAGATAAGAAGATGGTAACTAACCAACAAGAGCTATGAAGACAGGGCTAGGATCTATACAAGATTCAGCTGTAGAATAGGCACAGAGGATTTTGCATGTTAAGGTACCGTGGCTAACATTTAATGAAAAGAGTAAAATATCCCAGAACTCGCTGCTCACTTAATGAGTTACTCCTGATTAACAGCAAGAAGCAGGTCTAAAATGAAGAAACTAGATGATGCTTTGTTGCTCTAACAATGGTAGACTTCTGATGTTCATTGTGCATAATGCCTATTATGATTATTACTAAAAAGGCTGCAGGGATTCAATGCTGCTCATTGTGAACAAATATGGCTGGTCCTTAAATTTATTTAATTCACTTATAGCTTCTCTTCACAGCTGTAATAATTTCAGGCAAGCAACGGCAAGCTCAAAGATATTGGAGTCACCGTGAGTTCTCTTAAACAGTCAAGCAACATAGTAGTCTAGGATATTTTCAGTAAATCTGAAAGGGTATTGTTATCAGCAGTGACAAATGCTAAAGGAAAGAGGAAAATAATGGGCCTGGCAGCAGTATTAAAATGGTGCCATTTTTTTTTCATGTTCCTACCAATTACAATCTTATCCCTTAAATTATCAGTCTTTGTAACATTTTAACTTTAGTCTAACTGAAATCCTGTTCTCATTTATATCATATCACATTATATTGTGCTGTTTGTCTAAGTAACATCCTGCAGAGGTGAACTCAACTGCTTAGTTGATCTGTGCTGACAGAGACGTTTGCTTGGTTCACATGCAAAAAAGTTGTGTCTGTCCCACAAGGACTACACTTTTCCAACAGTATTACCTTGGTCTAAAAAACTGTATTAATTCTACCTACACATTTTGCCACAGCACCTGCATTTTAATTGCTGCTTCATAGTTTCTTTAGTCTTCTCATTGTGTTTAGGAATACAAGAAATGTATGTTGGATACTGTCTTTCTCGAAGCTCTTCATTAATTAGTAAGCTTTTTCATGAGACAGTTCTGCTCTCACTGACTTCACTGGAAGGAAATCTGAGCTCATAGATCTCCTCCGCAAATTGTACAGTGCAGGTCTTTTTAATGTCTCTTCCCTGGAAATGCCTTTTCTCCCACATCCTGTCTCTTATCACATTTGTTCCCCCTTCTGGTACCCACAATTATGGCCTTTTTGGGATGGGAAAATTAATTTAGGAGTCTTGTTATTCTAAATACAAAAAAAGGAAAGAGAAAAAAGGAACAGCTGGTTTACAAATCTTTCATTTTCAATAGCTTAGTCTCAGTTAACTCAAGCACAGAAAAAAAATATTCTCCCAAGAAATTGTATTGAGAAAATAGTTCCAAGCATTCTGTTGTTTCCAGCTGGGCTTAATGTGCCTTATAAGGAGAACTCCTATCTTCTTAGGCAGAACCTCTCTCAAAGACATGTTGGAAAAGGTAAGGCCATAAATCTGTGTCAGGACCAGATGTGCAAGACTCTGGTGCCTAAAAGTCATCCCAGCTCATTTTTATAAATGCTTCTTAGGTTTGTTTAGGCAGTTTAAAGTAATGCATATACATTGGAAGAAAATAATTCAATGTATATCTGGTAAATAGGTGATGTATAAACTGTACATCAAAGGCACAGAGTTGAGGAACAGAAGCTGTGGCTCAAACATTTGTTAGAGAATTTTACTCACAGGTCATAAAAACAGTAACAAGAACAGTCTCCTGCTATTTCAGCTTATAGGATTCAAGCTACCTATGTACATCTCTGCATAGCCATGTGTCCGTACCCTCCATGACAGCTTCTGAACAGCTGAACACAGAATACAGATGCAGATTTCATTACTTTGCTGTTGATCATTACCCCCAAAGAAAGGTATATCTTTCTCACTACACAAGATACACAGAACAGTTTAGAATTTTTCTCTAACATAGATGCTTAATGTTGAAAATACGAAATTTTTTTTTCAGTTACAATCATGAAATTTAATAAAGCGTTTTCAACTACATACAAAATTTATAGACACACATATATACTCACTTTATTCATTCAGACCAATTTGTTTCTATTACTTACATTCCAAATATTTGTTTTCCTGTATTTTCACATGCTTGATTTGACACCCCTCTTCTTGGTATCTCTCTGATATCCTTCCAGTCTCTTTCTATCTCTCTGTTCTTGTCTTCTCTGCACCTTTTAGACCTTACTGTCACCCAGTCCCTTAAGACATTAACATTGGCTTTCACTATTGTCAACAATTAATTTTCTCTCAATACTGTATGCCATTAAAATTTGTAACCTTTTTCTAAAATTCTGCCATACTTCTATTTCCTTTTGCCACTTAATAACACTATATAAAATTGTTCTTCATAATCTTTCAAAGTATCACTCCTATTAACAAAAGCACTGATTAATTTTAATCAGAGCCTGGCCTACTCATTACTCTTTCAAAAAAAAAAATTAAAATAAAATAAAATAAAATAAAATAAAATAAAATAAAATAAGAAAAAGTTTGACTACTTTTTTACAAATGCATCTTACATGAAAAATTATAAGTACCATAAGCCAGTGTCCTCACCCTTATGTTCAGAATTTCCTAAGAGAAATTAATACAATGTGTCTATAAAGTGTTTAGAAAATATTCAAGCAACCCAATGTAGTATTATAAAGTGCTATCGTTCTTACATGCCTGAATTAAACTGGTTATATGCCTTACATAGTATGTAAAAAAATAGTTGTTGAAGAGACACAAAGAATTTGGGAATAGCTACTTGAAATAAAAATCTAGGCTTCAGACTTCTATTATTTGGGATGACATCAAGGTCAACTCTAAGTTCTGACTAAGAGAAGCATTTATTCTAATAGTAGAAAGCAGCTGCTACAATTTTTACAATGTTCATAGTAATACTGTGACACTGAGCCCTGCTATAAACAAGTGCTATGTGGCATGAAATTTTCCATGTGTATCGCAGGAAAGAAAATGCAGCAGTAAACATCATTAGTCAAGCGAGACCTACATGTCATGAGCAATAGGCAAGAGACCAGGAGGGCCACAAGGTTAAAATGCTTCGTTTGAGTAATTATAGGATTTGAAGGATTAGGCTGAACCAAAAGTTTTAAGGACATGGAAGGATTAAAGAGAGAAATAAATAAATAAATAAAATGGAAGAGAATGAAGGTATATAAGGCAGTACAGAAAATATATTACATTCAGTAAAGTTTTTGAAACAGGAATTGTTAAATAAAATAGTTACAGGTAACATGATTTTGCTGTATTTGTTTGCTATTCAGTAGCTGAATCTGCAGAGACAAATATTTTTTAAAAAAGATCTGTATGTTTCTGAGATTAAAGCCCTAACACAACAAGCACATATTTGAGGTGAAATGTCTTAGCCAACTTCTTTGTATCCCAGAATGTAAAGTCATTATGTACTCTGTAGCTGCTATGAAAATGAAATCCCAGTATACAAACCACAGGTGAGATCACATCCACCACAGCCTGTTACTGAAATCTAAAGATTCTTGCCATATATATGGAAAATGAATTCCAATCTTTACCTTACACCACCCTGAGTTACAACATTTTACAAAGCTCACAAAAGTTGTTGATTTTAAAAGCCTACTGCCCTTGTAAGCTATTAACACTGAGCATTAACTCACTACATTTGTTCCAAAGAAAACCTACAGGCTCCCTTTCTCAAATATTGTGGATGAGAAAAATTATTCAAGGGTTATGATGCCTGGGTGATCCATAGCTCATGAAGTAGGAAGTTGCCAGAAGACAGAACAACCACAAGATAACCATAGATATACAATACTAAACATAAATTAATAAAGGGTGAGGTTTGTTATTAAACAGTCACTCACAATTGCAAGAGAATATAAATTTCAGCAAAGCTATGCAAAGAGAATAAGGTTTGAAAAATAGATACCAGCTTTTATTTGGAATTACTTCAGCATATCTTAATGACACTTCTCTTTTCTTCTTTTTTTTTTTACAGTCTTTAAAAATAAACAGCATCTGGCCATCTCAGTGACAATGCCTGAGAAAGTTCAAGAGACTAAGAAAAAGGGCGAAACTCTAAGGGGGAGCAGGCAGGAGAAATAATGAGTTACAGAAAAAGAATAAAATGAAGGAAGAGGGAAGTGTTAAGTATGTAGAAAGAAACCAAAGGATTCAAAACACAAAGCCAAGACAAGAGAAAACAAATGAACAAAATACATATTATCTAAATGTATGTTTCTTGCTATTCCATATTTTTGAAGACATGCACAACCTCAACTAAAACAGTACGACTGTGTTTGACCGAACCGTACTGCTGGGCTTAACGAAAGCCCACTGACACCTGCACCAGCCAGGCTTAAGGTCTGCTGAGCGGCGGGGCGCTGCGCCCGGGCTGCGGGGGGACCCGGCCTGAGGCGGGGCGGGAGCCGGGGCTGCGGGTAGGCCCCGAGCGGCGGGGAAGCGAGGGGATCCCGGGGAGTCCCCCGTCTGCCGGGGGGGGGGGGACACCCGGCCTGGGGTGGTATCCAGGGCTGCGGGTGGGCCCCGGGCTGTGGAGGCGCCCTGGGCTGTGGAGAGGCCCTGGGGTGCGGAGGGGCCCCGGGACGCCGCAGCCCCTCTGCCGCGCTCCTCGCCCCGGGCCGGGCGGGACAGAGACGGCCGGTGTGTTGGCTCCACCTCCTGGGCACCAGCAGGAAAGGAAGAAAAACTATGTTTAATTTTTAATTCATTTTTACTGAACACAGCATGCAACGGCGTAATTTTTATGCGAAGATGAATGTGTACTGTATTACTGCCTCACCGTGTTATTAATTATGGGTCTGAAACGATGAGAATTGTCATTCAGATGTCTGCCTTCAAACAGAAACACATAGTGCTAGCAACCCAGAAAATAAAATCCCAAATTCTTCATACATTTTCTTAAATCTGGTTATTAAGGCCAAGGTGTTTTGTTTATCTGAAAATTATCACCCCAAAACAGTTTTGCTTCAGAAACTTTAAATAAACTCTTAAAGTGATTAGTATTAGTTTATTATTTCCATATTAAAATATTAGAGTTACAAATAATAATTTTCAATATGATCTTTTTTAATATTACATTAAGATTTTTTTTCTTTCTGTCGTAAGTGGCTATTTAACTTGTTTTTTTTCATTCATACAGCAAATCGCTTCAGAAGATTGCAGAAATTCAGAGAGTAGCCCGATTCACAGATTCTGTAATTACACCTGGCTTTGTTTCTATAACAGGAAAAGGATGCAGTGTTCAGAAATGCTGTGTTACAAAGAATCCTAACTTGGTACACTGATTCGTAACTTATTATTCATTAAGTCAGCCCGAGCTAACTTGTCTCAGACTGCAATAAGGCAAAAACTTTATACATTTGAATAGAGCATCTCTTTCAGCTGAACTATGTCCTGTTTGAGTACTGCCATCAAATGCCACCAGAAATATTGATGGATTTCTGCATTTTGAAGACCAGTAGGATTCTGGAGGATGTTGATATCTGCTTTTCCACATCACAGAAAAATCAAATCACTTTTGTTGCTGTCATTTTCAGCCAAGAATTATCAGTTGCTTGTTTTTTTTTGTTGTTGTTTTTTTGTTGTTGTTGTTGTTTTGTTTTGGTTTTGGTTTTTTTTTAAAAGTAGCTTTCTGTAAACCTGACTATTCCTAATGAAACAGCATCTGACAAACTGACAAATTTTCCTGTGCTCCCTTCAGCATGCTGAGGCCTGACCATTAGGTTTCTAGTGGGATTTTCAGCCCTTATGTTCATTTGGAGCTGTTTGTGGTGCAATCATTCTCACAGCAGGGTTTTTTTTTTATTTGTAAAGCTGTTCACCAGTGGCAGAGATGGCTACTAATTTCTCTCATATGGGTCACTGACCAGACACCAGATGGTGGAAATACTCTGTTCTAATCTGGTCCAGAGTTGGCAATTCAGAGGTGAAAAGCTTTATCCCATTACTAACTGCCTGAGCCATCCTGTCTCCAATTTACAGATTAAACAGTTAATAGTCTTGAAGTACCTACCACCTCCTCAGATATCCTTTCCACTACACCCTCCAGACATCACTCCAGACATCTACAGGGCAGATTCATAAATGTCAGTGCACTTCATTGAATTTAAATTCTACCTGTGGAGGAATAAAAAAGGAAGCTAGACTGGTAAAATAACAGCATCAACTGGGATAGTACTACTTATGCAACAGCTGGAAGGAAAAGTTTACTGCAGATAAAATATTAGGAAAAATAGGAAATACAAGTAGGCTGTCTGTAAGAAATGCAATCTGGAAAAAAGGGAGGGGGCATCATGACAAGGAAATGCAAACACAAATAAAAGGCAGAAAATACCTGCAACTCTGTTTTGCAGGTTTCAGAAAAAAAACCACAGGATCAGTACAACACGACACAGTCTTAACACCATAATCAGTTCTGAACAGTAGAACTACATTTTTTCAGTGAACTTATCCATCCTACCCTTAATTTTATTTGCCTCTGCAAAAGTACGTTGCTTTGCTGCACATTCAAGCTTTTAATTTTTATACATTAGACTTCTGTCTGGCACAAAAAATCTCTATCAAAGTTTCTATTTTCCACCATAAATTGTCAGAGGCACTACTGTTACATTTGTGAAGATGACACCAAACATACAATTGGAGTTCAAGATAATTGCAAAGGAAACAATTCAAAGAATTCCTGAGTATACACTTTTCTATATTAGAACTGCAGCTAAAATTGTTTGAGGTTTGATTTTATTGCAAATAATTATTTAAAAAGCATGACATTGTCTTTCTTCTGCTTCAATATAAGACTGACGTAGCTCTTCTGACAAAATCCGCTGTTTATACCAGTGTAGCAAATTTGGCTCAAGAGGATTAAAATAAGCAATGTTAGAGAAGAACTGTAATGTAAAACAGATGAGAGTATGCCCATCAAACACAGAATCAAAGGAAAATAAAAGAAGTGAGAATTCATAATGGAAATGATTGCACCTGAGCCCTAAGATGGTCAGCTTGTTAGTATTAGCAGCTAGATGGTCCACAGTCATTGCTAAGTAGCAAGGGGACAGCTTATGTGCTTCTGAAAATGGAAGTGGGCCCTTGACAGAAATTACATTACTACTACTAAGTTTAACCCCTATGCAGACTTGCAGAACAGCTTCTTTTCAGAAGAGGTATTTAATAACCAGGCCCAGTAACAAAAATATTTTTGTTTGGCAACCTTGACTGAACAAACCAGTTGCTCTGCCCTTTAAATACTAAACATAAGATCACATCACTTCTGCCATTTCTGCACTGTCTAGCATCAACATCCAACTTACATTTAGCTGGCAATCTTCTAAAATCCCTTTGGTATCCAACTATGTGCTCCTGACAAACTTCACAAGAAAGGTCTGTTTTGGAAAGCCCAAGCATTTTTAATTGTACATAATCTGGTAATTGTCACATTCTCTAAAACAACATATCATCTGTTTCCTTTCATAAATTTTTTTGTCAGCACATACAGCTCAAAGAAAATAATTTTTAAAAGCCCTTATTGACTGTATGTACCTGGATATACACAACTGAAGTGCTCAGATGAGTAAGAGAACCATGTATATATTTATGCACACAGGACAGCTTGAACCAAAACTGCAACATCTGCAAAAATGAAGGTAAAACTGACATTAGGATGATTAAGCAAACAGAAAGGCTATCCTGCAATAGGAGACTAAAACTGTTAAGCTAGCAAAATGAATTTGTTGAGAGGATAAAATTACTCTGTTATGGGAAACAGACATAATAGAAGGTGAGTAATTTAAACTATAGGGTAATATTGGCAGTAGAATAATAAACAAGGCATGAATAAATTTATACTGGAAGTTAGAATGGATTCCTAAGCACCAGGGCATTTTGGGTCAAAAGCAGAATGATGCTGGTGAAAGACTCTAATGACTTTTAAGATCAGTATGGTTATGAAACTTTCCAGATTAAAAATTTCCTGACATAAGGACTTGATTATATATTTGCAGCTCATTTTTTATGCTATCCAATGCCTTCTTTGTAAAGCAGTTTTGTGTCATAAGCTGGTATCTTATGGATCACCTCATTTTAAAACCTGATGATATCATAAGATGAAAGCAGGTCACAAAAAGTGGTAACAGAACCCTCTGATTAAATCCAGATAGTCTTGGAGATGTTCAGACACTGAGGAAATGCTTAAATAACCAAGTTACAATTTAAATTGTCATGCCCAGTTAACTTATTGAAGAAAGGATGTAATTTATCCAAGCCTGCCCTCTTGTCCCCCAAAACTGAAAATAAGATCCACTAGGTAAAAAAATCTCAGCCAAGGCAAAACATATACGCCTATAACAGGGAAAAATGAAGCCTATTTTACAGGGATGCTGTGATGTTGCATGAGAAACTAATACACCAGGCCAGAATTTATGATGGGAAGGAGGAGCAAAGCGAGGGGAGAGGTAGAATGAATCTCACCTTTCCCTCCATTTATCACTAAAAACATTTTTCTCACTGGCTTTAGGTACATTCTGAGGTGTTATACCAGATCAAAGAGGGAATTCTAGCAGCACCCAAGCCTCAGGAACACAAAAGCATACTGAGCTAGCACAGATTTCTCAGCCAGTTAGAGCATCACCCACCCATAACCACGCTTCACCGTTAGTAGCCTGCAGACAAGGTGGGGAGCAAGTGCTGCGAGGGTCCCGGTACAACATAAACATTCAAGGATAATGAGACACCAGCAAGCTTGCTTTATGCGGAGCGGCACCGAGCTGGGACGCCGCACCGCACTCAGCTGCGGGTCTGAACGGCACCTGCTGAGGC